>NW_026875664.1:0-17909 GCF_032173495.1 Musca vetustissima | reverse complement strand
TAGTGAACAAGAATCCAGAGCGTGGAAACTGTGGATACCACAAGAGCTCCGTAAAGATATAATCTTCAGGTTCCACAACTCTGCTATCGCTTGTCATGGTGGAATGTTCAAAACTATTGAACTCATAAGAAGACATTTCTTTTGGCCTAATTTGGTAAAAGATGTGAGGGATTACATTAGGTCTTGTGATGTATGTAAGTGCACCAAAGCACCAAATCAAATTTTAAAACCTGAAATGGGTAAGGAAACAATATCGTATCGCCCATTTCAGAGGATATATATTGATATATTGGGTCCGTACCCGAGGAGCAAAAATGGAAATATAGGCCTATTGATAGTGCTGGATCACATGTCAAAGTTTCATTGGCTCTGTCCCCTAAAAAAATTTACAACTTCAGTTATACAAGATTACCTTCTTAAACAAATTTTTCACGTTTATGGGGTCCCTGAAACTTTGATAAGTGATAATGGCTCCCAGTTCAAATCAAATGAATTTAATGCATTTTTGACCTCCCATGGAGTAACCCATATTTATACAGCCATATATTCGCCTCAGTCGAATGCTTCTGAGCGCGTAAACCGCTCTATAATAGCAGGCATTCGTACATTTTTGAAGAAAGATCATCGGTTATGGGATGAAAACTTAAGTCTCATAAGTTGTGCCTTGAGAAACTCTGTGCACCAAGCTACCAAATATTCCCCTTATCATGCCCTTTTCGGGTTCAATATGGTTACCCATGGTACGTCTTACAAACTGTTGCGGAAGTTAGAACTTTTAGATGAACCATCTGCTATTTTGCACAGAGATGACAATTTAGCTTTAATTCGCAATAATTTACGTCGACATATATCCGAGGCATATAAAAGGAATCAAAACCAATATAACTTGAGAGCCCGACCAATTTCCTTTGAAATTGGCCAAGAAGTTTTTCGACGAAATTTCGCTCAAAGTTCCGCCGAAAAAGCTTTCAATGCCAAATTGTCTCCACTTTTTATCAAATCTAAGATCAAAGAAAAGCTAGGACAAAACTATTAGATCCTGGAAGATAGTGATGGTAAGACAGTGGGCACTTTCCATGCCAAGGACATACGTCCTTAAACCAAAATCTGCTAATTAATGATCTCCAATTAATATTGTTTCCTATGAGGAAAATATTACTTGGTTTGTAATATACGATTCGACCAAAATTACTCATCACATTTATCGATTGAAACTAAGTGGCAACGCTAAAAACGTACTATCGTTCTTTGCCTTAGATCAAAAGCAACTCTATCGACAATTACAATTCCCTTACTATACAACTATAATTTTAGTACAGAGCTTTCGTATAGAAAAGAGAATTTGCAACAGGCCTTTTACAACTCGCCTTTCAAGAAGTACAGAACACAAAAACCTAAATTGAAAAGTTAAAGAATTTTGAAAAAACTTGATAAATAATTTTGATAATTAAAAAATTGACAAATTCCATATTTTAAATAAGGAAATTATTAGCAAATAAACCTAAATTTGCCAAGGTAATAAAATATAATGTTAAAGTGTTTTAGTGGCGTTTTTATAAAAAAAATTGTGTATTTTTCCTAGGCAAAGAATACAATTTCTTAAAAAAATTGTATAATCATTGAAATTCAGCCTACTCAGTTGGAAAAATTCAATATAAGTGGTATATAGTGACAAAGGCAACTATAATTAAGAAAAGAATAACCCCCGACATTTTTCTTCACGTGGCTCAAACTGTGAAGACGAATTTTGTTTGGTTATGTCGGGGGCCAACATGTGCGATGTCAAGTATAAGCAGTGAATTTTAATACCATCTTCAACCAATTATCCCCCTCATGATGTGTAATGAACAAAATCCAACATTTAGTAACCTAATGTGGAAAATAGCACTACAAATTTGAAGCCCTAACATTAAAATCGTTCATCACAACACCATTGCCACTACGAAATCTTCAGCATCCACTGCAATCGCTTGGTACATCCAACCAAATTCCCAACAAAATACTTCTCCAGCTAGATTGCCAAATAACCACAAAAATTCATCATAAGAAAACCAATACATTATAGAAGGGATCCATTGATTTACAGCCACTGTTGAATCCACCACAACCAACCTCCAGACAATAATAGTGTTCCAGTTAGATAACATCTCGATCTCGCAAAAAATCCATCAAACATAGAATCATCATAATAATCCTCTACCGGACAAACCACCATTTGGTCACTAAAAACCAATCCACCAATAAAATAGAATGTCCGAACCTTAAGCAGGGCAATTCTAAGACCATCCATTTTGATTGCAAAAACTTTATAAAAATTAGATAAGTATTATGTAAATTGTTAAATTTACATTCACACTTTTACATATTTTTTTATTGTAAGTAATATTTTGTTTCTAAATTTTATAGTCATAATTTTGGTTCACCCTGTTATAATCAAACATAAGCACGTAATGACATATTAATGAATGAAGAAGAACAAACAAATTTGTGAATGAGGTAGAGAAAACATTACTATGATCATTATCATCAATTGAATTTCACATATAATAACAACAACACAACGAATAACACCACAACGACGAACTTCTTCGAGGCCTCCAACAAGTTCAGCGTAAAACGGAGTTGGTGAGTACATTGAGTGATTTTTGTTTCTTTACTTTGAGTTTTTTTTTTGCATCTACTTATCACACAAGCAATTGTTTTATTCATTCATTGATCTCTTTTTACGTTCTCGAAAAGTAGAACAAAGAAACAACAAATATTATAATTGTAATGTTTCATATTTCATTCATCAAGACTTATTACGTCATTTGTATATTAGGGTGTCCCATATAAATTTACTAATATTTTTTTGAGATTTTTTTTTTCTGCTAATGTAATTTTCCCACATAGATCGTATTCTAGACTAAGTATAATGTTTCCCAGATTATTTTAATTATTCACTACATATAATTATAGCATAAAAATTTGATTTATAATGTCATATATTTGAGCGTTTATCTAATTAAAGAAATGGATTACTAAGAAAGTTGACGTGTTTTCATGATGTGGTAAGGCGTAACTAGGTAACACGAGTTATGGGGTTCTGTATAAAATTCCGCCTAACAGGACCATGGTTAGGGAGGGTTAAGAGGCGTATATCTCACACCATCTGAGATATAGTAAAATGGGGAATATTCGATATATATAGCAATAGATAGTACATTTGTGGGACTTTTCATACATTTCATATTATTCGATTTAACAGTATTCAGGGAGTCTATAATATTTTTCTGTACTCCTGCAGATTTGTAATAGAAGGACACGAACCCCCCACCCGACTGAAGTTAGCGTACAAAGGCTCCCGCAGTCCTTCTGAAACAAACTGAGTGGTAATAACATCTTACCCAAAGCAACTAACATCCTTTGTCTATGTCATCTAGACCAATATACATATTTATACATTAATCTCAGTTGCTCAGCCAATTTAGGCCAGTGTACATTACACATTATGATTTTCTTGTCCCGATAAACCTTTTTTATGCAAATATTTAACGACAGCACGCATTTCTTATTTTTCCATTGTAAAAAAATGGGATGCATCTTTTTTGAAAAACTGTTTCTATATGAAGGAGTTGCGAGATCATTAGATCGAACTGGATGAATTGTAAAAATTAAATTCTGTTTGATATATGTAACATTTAAATTTTTATTTTGCTTCCGAAAGTCGTGCCCTTATACCCTTATTAGCTATATGATGGTACAGAAAAATAAATTTAATGAATGTTTCCATAATTTTATTCATAGTTATTTTTTTCATAATGTACATATACCCCGATGTTTCTTATAATCATGAGAAAGCCACTATTTTTCCAAAATATGTGAACATTTCATTCAAATTACAAACATTTTCCTACTATGGTCTACTTTACCAATATTTGCGCTAATTTTTCCTCTCTCTTATTTGACAATAACAAATGTATTCCTAACAAAAAAAGCACTACCAACATTCATTGTACGGCCGACTTTCCGCTCAATCGACTAGTTTTGCATTCCATTGTTTCTTAATTTCAGGCAATCTTACCTAGCTCTTCATTGGTATTAAAAAATTCGCATATGTATTTTTCTAATTATTTTGATATTAATGCTAAATACAATATCAGACAAATGTTGATATGTACAACATCAAACAAATGTTCATATGTACAACAACCCCAACTAAATTTTTAACTTTATAGATGATATGACTGCTTTGTCTATATGTATCTATACCCACAAATCAGCCGATATTTTCAATGAAAAATATTCCGAAAATTACACAAGAATGGTCATTTATTGAGATTGGATTGGATTAATTATTTTTTTTTTTTGCTGTCAAATTTTGGGTGCATATAAGCGTTAAATACTGTATACGCATTAAGAAACTTAGGATAATCTCTTGTATATATCCTAAGCAGTGTAGGCTAACATATAGTCGGCCCGTCCGACTTTTGTACTTTTCATACTGGTTCTTTCAGGTCTACAGTATGTTTTTTTGTCAAAACTATTTTCCAAACTCATTTCTTTCTTTTAACAAAATTACATTTCACAAACATTCATTAAAATAATTAAAAACCTCCAAACCAAAGTAAAAAGTACCCAAAAAATACTTCTCCAAAAAAACGTACATAATTAAAAATGTCATCGTATGCATTTTGTTATTCATTCATAGATCATTAATTAGTTCGACCTAAAAACGAAATGTTTTCATTTCTGGTGTCTGTGTGTATGTGTGTGTTTTTCGGTGTGTTGCTGCCTGAAGGCTGTATCATCTAACCTCTTCAAGTTTCTTGCCCGGCCTCCAGATATGGTTTCATAATGTCGTTCTACTTTTAATATTTTTGCTGCAGTTGTTGTTTTTTATTTCTTGTCTTTTATCGTCAAATGCGAAGAGGCTCCTTTTGAGAATGTGAGCCGTTGTTAATGCCATAATGACACTCTTCACAATGGTGACGATGGCGATGATGATGATGATTTTTTGTTTGTTTGCTTCTTTTGCTTTCGGAATTGTGATGGTGTTGGCAATGATACTAACAACAACAGCAACAACAAAACCAACAACTTTGACGACAACAACGACGGGGATGATGTTGTTGATATTCATTGGAGTGTGCAGCAAAATAATTTTCAAAGTCAAGGTTAAGTTAAATGTATTCTTGCGTTGCGTTTGTTTATTTTTTGTAAGCCTTTTCAGTTGTTGTTGGTTTTGCCTTCATATTTTCTAAGGGATACTTTTTGTTTAAGTCATTCATATCTTGTACCGGACTGGTAGACGGGTGTTTATTATTTTTAGCTTTGAAACCAAAATGAAACAAAATAAAAATTAACGAAGTTTCTGTTCGTGAACAGAAGGTGGTGGAACCTTTAGAGCATAGGAAAGCCGGAGTATGATGTTTGAATGCTAAAATTCAAAAAGTACTTTTTCATAGCGAGTGCTGCAGCAGCAAGTAAAAATAATAACAAATACTTTAATATATACAAATACACTGAGAGAAAAATATTCGGATTCGATTTAACTTGACTATGGGTTACAATTTTGCCCAGGATGATTTTACGGTTATGAGAGACAATACAAGAAGATGTGGAACGAACTTGAGCAACAATATTCCTTTCGGTTGAATATTATTGGAACTAAATTTATTGTTCCTGTCCTGATTTCCCCATTTCCAGTTTTAACTAGTAAGGAAAGTCGGACTGGGAAGACTATATGATACCCTTCACCACTTTCGGTATATTCAGCATATGTATCCTAAAGTCGAAATTATATATGGAAACTATGCTATATCTATATCTGAACCGATTTCAAGGAAACTTATCAGAGAATAATTTATATTAACTTCAGTACGTTGTGTCAATCGGCCTAGCTATGGATCGTTAGTGCACCATTTACTTAAAATCGGGCGGAAATATATATAGAGGTGTATGTAAATCTGAGGCGATTTTCACGAAACTTTGCACACATCATTCTAGATTTAAATCAGTACGCTATCCCAAAATCGAAAGATATATGGGGCTTTGGTGCACTATTTAGATAAAATCGGACGAAAATATATATGGGAGCTATATCTTAACCTGAACCGATTTCAACGAAACTTTGCACACGTCTCTCTAGACTTAATTCAGTACGCTATGCCAAAATTCGTGCAAATCGAAAGATTTTGAGGGACTTTGGTGCACTATTTACCTAAAATCGGTCGAAACTATATATGGGAGCTATATCTAAATCTGAACCGATTTTTACGAAACTTAGCACACATCATCCTAGACTTAATTCAGTATGCTATGCCAAAATTCGTGCAAATTGAAAGATTTTCAGGGACTTTGGTGCACCATTCACCTAAAATCGGGCGAAACTATATATAGGAGCTATATCTAAATCTGAACCGATTTTCACGAAACTTAGCACACACCATTTTAGACTTAATTCAGTACGCTATACCAAAATTCGTGCAAATTGAAAGATTTTCAGGGACTTTGTTGCACCATTCACCTAAAATCGGGCGAAACTATATATGGGAGCTATATCTAAATCTGAACCGATTTTCACGAAACTTAGCACACATCATTTCAGGGACTAAATTCCGTAAATCGGGCAAAAATATGTATGGGAGCTATATCTAAATCTGAACCGATTTTTCCCAATTTCAATAGGGTTCGTCCTTGGGCCAAATAAATGAGCTGTGACAAATTTCAGTCAAATCGGATTATAAATGCGACCTGTACTTTGTTTACAATTTAACATCAACAGACGGACCGACGGACATGCATAAATCGACTCAGAAAGTGATTCTATGCATATTCTCAAAAGGAACCATGGGTCTATATCGATTCCTTTTGCCTGTTACAAACATATGCACAAAGACACAATACCCTGTACCACAGTGTGCTGAAGGGTATAAAAACGTTGCAGCATGGATTGGCTATGACCAAAAAGCTTCTGGAGAGAATTGGGTGCAGTTGAATAAATTCAGCATATCGTATGGTCCTAATCTACATCCAGAATATGTATCGATATCGAGCTGTCAATTCGGGCCCAATGCAAATTGAGTCGGCTACACCCGGAGTTATGGCTTACAAGAGAAAAAAAGACCTCGTCTCCAGATTGACTCCAGTAACGAATTGCTATAATCGGTATAAATGGAAAGTCATATCATCCTCCGACGGAAGACAATATGAGCAGACCAAAAATTTACGGGCGCCTAGAAAGGGCATATGACCGCTGCCATGGCCATGATATTAAAATTTAGCTAGGAGATTTTAATGAAAACTTTGGGAGGGAAACTATTTTTGATCCCACCGTCGAAAAATTCAGCCTCCAAGAAGAAACATCCGACAATGGCATGAGGTTGATTGTTTTTGCGGCAGCAAAAACATGGTAGTTAGCTGCACCAGATTCAAGCACCTTGATATACATAAGGCCACCTGGATTTCTCCTGATCATGCAACGATAAATCAAATTGTTGTGATAGAAGGAAGACATTCATCTAGTGTTTTTGATCCGAGGACCGAATATCGATTCGGAACATTACCTTGTCGCAGTCAAGGTTCGCACTCGTCTTAATGTAGCAGAAAAGGTGCGATCTACAAGCACGGAATCTCAAATTCGAAAATCTGCAAACATAACAGATAGCAGAAGACTACTCCACTTGACGAAAGCACATTGTTCCGAATGCTTACCCGCTCCCTACAAGCATCAGCGAATGCAACAATTGGGTACCAAAAACCACCATCCAGCAACCAATGGTACTATCAGGAGTTTGAAAAACGCAGCGTATGGGGCAACACTGAAAACAGTAGCAGAGAACGAGCTTATTGATCCATGTAAACTGGGGCAGCAGTTCCCATCCTTGCCCAGCAATACACTAAACCTAAGGCGTTGTTGAGACAAAACGATATGGGCGAAATATAGAGGAATAAGTCTCCCTCCCATCGCATATAAAGTGCTATCCAGCGTACATTGTGAACGATGCGACTTTAGACTTGGCAAATCCACCATAGACCAGATTATCACACTGCACTAAATCGTAGAAAAGACCCACGAAAAACATATCGACACATACCACCTATTCGTCGACTAAAAATCCTCATTCTACAGTCTAATCCGCTCTGAGATATTTAAAGCTATGTCTGCGTTCGACATTCCCGCAAAATTAATACTGATATGCAGGATAACTTTAACTGCCACAAGGTTAGCTGATAAAGTCTGAAAGGACCTTTCGGAGCCCATCAATACCAAACGAGGATTCAGACAAGGTGACAGTTTGTCGTGTGACCTTTTTAACATTCCGCTTGAATAGTTCATACGAGATGCAAATGTGACCAGAAATGACTCTTTGTACACCAACCAGCACATGTTGCTCGTCTTCGGGGACGACATCGTTATAATGGGTCGAACATTGCGAGCGGTAACAGTCACGTTTGAACGAATTGTGAAGGAGTCTACCAAAGTTGCGAGAAGACCAAGCTGATGGTATCAACGTGCAGAACCTTCACTAGACTCGTACCCACTGTGGAATTTGAAAACTATGCCTCGGTAAGGCGGTACGGGTAATAGCATATGTTTTGAAATCCGTACAAGAATTGTGTTGGGCAACAGATGCTACTATGATCTGAGTAAGCAATTTAAGAACAAGGCCACCTCTCGCCAGACCAATTACTCTACGAGACGCTGATACTGCCCGTGCTGTTATATGGATCTGAAGCATGGGTACCTGCGCAAGCAGAAGAGGTAGATCTTGGAGGACTTGGGAGAAAGAAATGACGGCGAATTTCGCTTTCGAATGAAACAGCTTTTTTACCAGCTGCAGCTCGATACGTCTGATTATGTTATTGTGAGGCATATAAAAACGAGCCGATTGATGGTTCACGCTGTCCACGAATTTAGTGGAAAGATCAAGTGGAGGGAATCATTTCGAAACATGGTAATTCCACAAGCCTGGAAACCTTTTTTTAAGCCCGGCTTATGGAACAAATGCTCTGTCACAAGCCAGCAAAATAAGTACTAAGAAGCAACATTTTGCAGAGCGTAATGAAATATGTCCTCGTTGATGTATGCGAGGTTTTGTTCGAAACGGTTCAGATTTAGATATAGCTCCCATATATAGTTTCGTCCGATTTTAAATACAACAAACTGTCAATGTTTGTCCGATGGGGACAAACCTTTTCAAAGCGTACGGAATTATGTACAGATTAATGTATGCGATGTTTCGTTGAAATCGGTTCAGATTAAGATATAGCTCCCATATATAGTTTCGTCCCATTTTATGTAAATGGTGTACCAAAGGCCTAACATTTGTTCGATTGGGACGAAATGTTTCACAGCGTACTTAATTGATTCTAAACTGATGTGTTGTTGTATTAAATTAATCTGGTTCTGACTCCTCTGTTTCCAGGTTCAGGAAGGTTGCAATTTGTAACGGCTGCGTCCAAAGAGATTCCGGAGACAGATGAGTGGGTTTAGCAGGGCAGTTAAAGAGATGCAGCGTATCGTGAGGTCCAAATCCACATGCAGGGCATGTGTTTGGTACCGCGCTGTCAATTCAGGCCCAATACGAATTATGGCGGCTGCACCATCCTGATCTTAGTTGGGCCAAAACCACTCTCGTTTGTCTAGGCAGCTGTCGCTCTTCTGCTGCTATAGGTGGTGGGTGGAATCCAAGTACTGCATTCACACGTTATTGGTCCATTGCCTGGGTCACTGCTTCCGTGTGAATGGTGGTAATTCCTACTCAATAAGCCTCACGATCTAGGGGTTCTCTTTTATACCGTTGGACCTCTCTCTCTAGATCATGTAGGTCTCTCCTTACGTGCCTGGGTGGGGGAATTCTATCCATAAGATTATGGCATGGATGATTCCTGCGATAACACCCAAGCAGGTACTGCATCGACAACATCCTGTTGTGACGATGTACGGGTAAGACCATTGCCTCCTCATGTAAATGGTCCACTGGCGTCATAAGGAGGCACCCTGTCGCAGCTCTCAGGGCGCCATTCTGGCAGGTTTGTATGTTCATCCACTGCGTGGCGCCGCATAGCTTACCACCTATTGCTTTGTAAGAGGTCAACAAGGTCTCTTTACCAAGCGACTTGAGGACCTTGTTCCTACTTCTCATCTTATCGCAAACAGCGGTGGCTTGCGCGGACGACTTAAATAAGCTATCGAACGTTACTCTCAAAATTTTTGTGTAGTTAGTGGTCGGAATTATTGCACAATCGTCCATGATGTTTAGAGGGAACTTCATTTCAGCCATGTGGTGAACAGAGTGGCTGTGGATTTGGCGGCAGATATCTTCATATTCCTCAGATGGAAGAACTGTACTAAATCTGCTATGTAGACATTTAACCTTTCACAGATGTCATCGATAATAGGGCCCGACGCCATGATCGTACAATCATCCGCGTACATTACGATCTCTATGCCGTCCGTTGGTTGTGGAATTTCAGAAAAGTAGAGGTTAAACAGTTCAGGAGATATGACCCCACCTTGGGGAACTCCC
Source organism: Musca vetustissima (assembly GCF_032173495.1). Taxonomy (NCBI): domain Eukaryota; kingdom Metazoa; phylum Arthropoda; class Insecta; order Diptera; family Muscidae; genus Musca; species Musca vetustissima. Next base: position 7,395 of record NW_026875664.1, on the reverse strand, counting down.
TGTTTCACTCTACGGGGTTTAGACTTCTTGTTTCAGAATTCCACATATGACTGGCGACCACACATGTAATTGATTATCCAACGTTTCAAACCCTGCCTATTTTCCAGGCTTCAGGAACAATGTGGGTGGCTAACGACAGGTTGAGAACAGCAGTTAAGTACTCCACTCCAGGTTCATCCAGTTGCTTCAGCCTTATCATTGAGATTCCATCCGGGCCCAACGCTTTGGATGATTTAGCGTTTCGAATGACATCTGCAACATCATCCTTGGAAAATTGTGGTGGTACCTCCTCGGTTAAAAAAACTCGCGCACCTCTTCGGATCAGTCATCGTTACGTCGTTAAACGTGACAGCCGTTCTATCATCCTTCCTTTCAGGATTCGAGAGTGACTTAACCGTTGCCCACAATTTATTTGTTGCGGCTCCAATGTTGCAGAGCTTCAGGTGGTCTAGCCACTTTTTCCGCTTGTGTTCGCATACTAACCGGTTGACTTCAAGGGTGAGTTCCTTTACTTTTGGGTCTTCAGGTGTTTTACGACGAAGCTAATCGCGCTTACTCGCAAGCACCGTCGCTTCTGCTGGGAAGTTTGGTCTCACTTCGGGTATACGACCAGCAGGTATATGGCGGGAGGCTGCAGCAGAGATGATGTCTCGGAATTTCCTCTCATCTACCCGAGGATCTGAGGGAATGGGCAGCTCTCTGAAGCGGCGATTGGTTAAATCTCTGAACTGATGTGTGTTCTGCTTTGTTGAAATTGGTTCGGATATATGTCGGTATAGGCCTTATATATTTTCGTCCGAATTCACCCTAATTGTGTAACCTCTTTCTACCAAGATTTTCCAAAAGAATTAACTATATTTTAGCATTACGCATCTGTAATTTGGGAACTTATTCACAGAACATTTTCAATACAAGTCAATATTTCGACAAAGGTCTTTGTATAATTTTCCAACCTGAGTGTCCATAGTTTGGTATTTTATGGCAGCAATTTACCATATAAAATGTCCGATCGATTTTAGGTGCTTTGAAAATCCACCTCAGAGAGTAGTTTAGTTCAGCCCGGGCCATTTTAACGACGTTTTTACTTGTTAATATTTAAATAGATTATATTTTTCGTGCAGTTCCAAAATATTTTGTCTACATGTAATTGACTATTTTAATCCATTTTTACCAAAATCAAATATCTAAAATAAAATACAGAATTTCAAAAAATATGCAACAATTCAAAAACTTTAAAGTTCAAATTTTAAAAGTGCCAAACATTGAATGCAAATGACGACGTACCACAAACAATTTTAAAGTCGCGTGGAGAGATAAACCTAACATTTGACGACATTAGGGACGTGGGGATTAAAGAACCAAAAAAAAAGGAAAACAACACACCAATTGCAAACGTAAATGGACGTCATATGTTGGCAGTCATTTCGAAATAAAAGCGAAAAAGGAGTGTCGTCGTTGTTGGTCTGTCGATACGCTGTGTTTGTGCGGTTGGTTGTATAACCACATACGAAGTTAAAAAAAAAACTGCCCCGTAAACGATAGAATACCATGTTAAATGTACTGCATGGATAATATGTACTTGTCGTCGTCGTGCGTACACACAAGTGTTCGTGTTTAATAAACATTTGCAATCGCCACAGACATCATCCTTTTTAATACAGACAAACATTTATATTTTAGGGATTGTTTTTTTTGGGTATGACCACAGTCGACACGGGGAAGGATATATTCCAGAACGAACTAAAACGAATTTCATCGTTATTAGTCGTATTTGTCACATTGCCAATTCAGGCATTTATCAGACGACAGCAGCAATAACAGCGACAAACAATTCAACGGTGAAGACAACACCACCACCTTACACCACTCCACCACATCCAACGATTAAATGTTGCAAAACAACTTAAATGTTTCGAAATTGATATTGTTGTTGGGGTCTTTCGTATTCGCTCGCCTTTTTAATGGGAAGCAAGTGTGAATGGGATAGTACATAAAATATATATAATTATTTAAGTCATCACATCTTTAAAGTAACCCTTAAGCATTGGCGCCTAATGTATGAAAATAGCGGGAGATATTAAGAACGTCCAAATTTTCAATCTTTAAACGGAGGTTTCTAGAAAATTTGCTTGGAAGACGAGGTTACTCTTAATTTAATCAGTAAAAATTTTCAAGATGTTCCTACAAATTAGACAAATTGTTAAATAAGGGGTATATTAAATTATATGGTATATTAATTCAATTTCAAAAAGTACGAAGGACTGTTTTAGCTATTTTCAACGTGGTCCGAAACGACAAGAATCTCATTATATATGTTCTTCCGATTTTCAGCAAATGGTGCTCCAAAGAGTCAAATTTAGGCCGATTGAGATGAAATTTTGCACAACGTACTCAAATTAGGATAGCCTAACGTGGGCCAAGCTCTATTGAAATCGGTTCAGATTTAGATATAGCTCCTATATGTATTTTCGTCCGATTTTTATTAGAATTGTGCACCAATTCTAAGCCGATTGGCGCAAAACTTTACACAACGTACTAACGTTAGTATATCCTAACATGTGCCAAGTTTTAGCTCCCATATATATTTTGCACCCAATTTTGAGTAAATGGTGCACCAAAGAGTTAAAGTGTGTCCGATTGACACAACATTACGCGGTACGTGTCGAAATGTGTCGACAATAACGTCTGGTAAGGTTGGATGAAATTGGTTGAGATTTAAATATATATCCCATATATTGTTTCGACCGATTTTAAGTGAATGGTGTACGAAAACCTTAGTTTTTGTTCTATTTATACCAAATTTTGCACAACGTTCTAAAGTAAGTATAGTTTAAAGGGTGTTAAGCTAAGGCATTAAATTGAGCCTAGAATAATGCTTTTTGTAAAAATTGGTTAAAATGCAAATATTGCTCCCATATATATTTTCGACTGACTTCATGTTAATTGTGCACCATATATTGAACTGTTGTCCAATTGAGATTAAGTATTGAACAGCGCTCTGTGATGTAGGATAATTAATAGTTTGATTTAAATCGATTACATACTTCTGTCCCATTGCACAAAAACGACAACGAATCTGCCCTAAAGAAATAGAATTTGGCATAGGTTACCGAGGACATGTGTGTGTTCGATGTACCCAATAAGAACCCATTGTACCAAATTTCAGCGAATTCACTTGAAAAGCGCGCTCAAGAGCCGCAAAATATCGAAAATAGCGGGTACAACTATATGCGGGATATTCCTAAACATGGACCGATAAAGCTCATCTTCGGACCTGCAGACAAGAGAAAACTTTATGCAAAATTTTGGCGATCTGCCTCAAATCGTTTAGAGGCCAGAGTGATTACAGCAGAAAGACGGACCTGCACCGTCATAGAATTTTACGTTGATCAAGAAATGTTTATTTCGATGAGTTACAAACAGAAAAATGAACATAATACACTTTCCATACTATGGTGTATAAATATACACGGTTATTGATATTTAAATTAGTCGAATTTCACGTCAATGGTCCTTCAAAAAATGCGAGGTCAAGTTGGCAAGTTTTTCATCCGAAATGGTTTAGATTTGTTTTTTAGTTTGTTTGTTTTGCATAAATCGGTACGTATTTATAAATAACTCCCATATATATTTATACCATTCACCACACAGTAGTGCAGGGTGTTATGTCTTTGTGCATATGTTTGTAACAGGTAAAATGATAAACGAGATAGACCCATGGTTCCTTTTGAGAATATGCATAGAATACTTTTCTGAGTCAATTTATGAATGCCGTCCGTCGGTTGATGTTAAATTGTAAACAAAGTACTGGTCGCATTTATGATTCGATTTGGATGAAATTTCACACAAATCACTTATCGGGCCCAAAGATGAACCCTACTAAAATTGGAGAAAATCGGTTCAGATTTAGATATAGCATACATAGTTTCGTTCGATTTTATGTAAATGATGTACCAAACTCCCCCTATTTGTCCGATTTAGAAAAAATTTTGTACAGCGTACTGAATAAAGTCCAGTTTTATGTCTGTGATTTTTCGTTGAAATCGGTTCAGATTTAGACATAGCTCCCATATATATTTTCGTCTGATTTTATGTAAATGGTGCACCAATGAGCCTTACCCCAAATAGTGGGTAAAATTTATAATTTTTGCTAGGAATTGGTGCTACACAATGCGAACGTAAAATACTAAATTACAGCTAAATTGGTTGAATGTGTGAATAATATCATCCAATTTTCATCATGGGCTATGTTAGTAAAATTCAAATTGATTTTTTTTTATTAAAATTTAAAGGCAATTTTCAACGATTATTTTTATATTATCGACAATAACTCTTAAGTATATGAACGGTCGCGAAATTCTAGACAGATAACATTTTAAGGCGTCGATTGGTGCTATAACCAATAAAATATCCTCTGACTCTGCTTGGCACTAGGTTCGGAAACTCAATTTTTTGAAAATAACTTTCATTGTAATCACTAGTTCCTATTTTTTAAATGACCGTCATTTCATGTTAATTTTTTGATGCATGTAAATGTTATAACATTTTTCAACTATAAATTATATTCACTCATGATTTGAACTATTTGTAAACCGTGACCCACAATGTTATAACATTTTATTGGTGTAAAGCTCTAAGTCGACAGATTAAAAATACGTTTATAACATTTTATCGGCTCCACCTAAAATGGACTTTTCGGATTGGATTCCCGGTCCATAGTACCCCGTCGTACTTTTGAATTTTCCTTACTACTCAAAAATTGTCTTAATTCTTATTGATTGTACGATTTAGAAACAAAACAAATCTGTAACCAATATTTTGGTATATTACAATCGTAAATATCTAATAATCTTAAATATGAATATGAACATATTTTTTAAAAAAGAGATTATGTTTGTTTTACAACCTAATGATCAATAAAATTGTACATCAACCACTTGTTGCTTGCACTGATATATTTCGTTTTTATTGTTTCGCTTTTTTTCTGAACTTCATCAAGTGAATATGTCCCCACATTGAAATACCTCATAAAATTTATGAACACACATCATAAATATTTCGAATTATACGTGGTATACCATGTACATTCGTATGTATGTAATGTGCTACGAGTATTGGACAACGTGTTTCACATACAAACAAAAAATTAATGTGTAGAATTTTTTTCAACGACATACCGCAACAAACATGGGGACATATATTGTTGCGGCTGCCGGAGTACAAGGGATAGAGTCGAGTACATTGTTGTGGAGTAGTGGTTGAAGAAGAGCAATTGGTCGAATAAGAGTAAGAGTTTAGTCGGGCATGCTTTAACACTCTCAATCGGTCAACATAAAGCTATATGTAAATCTTGACCGACTTAAATGGCACCCACATCACATTTGGACACATAGCACCTTCTTAACCCATTTAACAAACATATAACACACATCGTTCTAGACTTAATTCTGTACGCATATGTCAATTTCGTCTCAAAAAAAATTGGGTCTTTGCCGCACCATTTAATTCAGATCGGACAAAAATTACATATGCAAGCTACATCGAAGTCTGAATCAATTTTCACCAATTTCAATATGGTTCGTCCTTGGGTCAATTAAATTATCAGCATAAAATTTTACCGCATTCCGATAAATTATCCGACTTGTACTCTCTCAAAAAGTGCATGGACAGACAAAAATAAATTGACTAAGAACGCAATTCTATATCATCAAAAATTCCATATCCATTCGGATATTAAAACGCATCCAAAATTTTATCGATCTTCCAAATATGTGAACAAAATTTAACAGTTCATAAACATTGCAGCTTTTCGTGAGAAATTAAAATTGAACTCCGTTTAATTCAATTAATCGAAACAAAAAATTTCAAGTTCAATTTTTTACGAAAAGAAAACAAACAAAGAACAAAATAATATTGAGTCAATTGTTGCAGTCGCACAATAACAATAATAACAAACATTTCTCATGCAAATTCCCGACAAGCCAAAATTATTTCAGCCAGAGAAGAATTCCTATTTAATATTCCAATTAAACAGTGGCGGTTCAATTATTTATTAGTTTCATTGACAATTATTGACATATAATTTGTGACAATGTGTATGGAATTTTTAATTAATTAAAAAAATAGATACACATATAAATAGGGACGGATGGTGGTGTATGGTATGGAAATATTTTTACAAATATATGTTTATTTATGAATTGAATTACTTGGGATGCGAAAATGGGTTAACATTACCAGGAACAATTTTGCAGCCACTTGAGTCATAGCTGAAAAGAGTTATGTACCAGAACTAAAGCAAGGATAAATTTCTTAAATCGGTCCGTCGGTTATTCTGAAATGATTTCAACAAAACTTTAAACACGTCACTTCGATTATATTAAATCGGGCGAAAATATATATGGGAGCTAATCTAAATCTGAACCGATTTTCACGAAATTTAACACACACCATTCTAGACTCAATTCAGTACGCTATGCCAAATTTCGTACAAATCGAAAAATATATAAAGATTTTGGTGCACCATTTATCTAAAATCGGAGAAACTATATATGAGAGCTATTATTCAATCTGGACCTATTTTCGCGAAACTTAGCACACATCATTCTAGACTTAATTCAGTACACTATACAAAATTTCGTAGAAATAGAAAGATATATAGGGGCCTTGGTGCACCATTTGCATTAAATCGGACGAAAATATATATGGGAGTTATATCTAAATCTGAACCCATTTTCACCAAACTTAGCACACATCATTCTAGGCTCAATTCAGTAAACTATGCCAATTTTCGTGCGAATCAAAAGATATATAGGGACTTTGGTGCACCATTGCCATTAAATCGGACGAAAATATATATGGGAGTTATATCTAAATCTGAACCGATTTTTCCCAATTTTCCCAATAGGGTCCGTCCTTGGGTCAAATAGGTTACCTATGCCAATTTTCATCCAATTCGGATTATAAATACGACCTGTACTTTGTTTACAATTTAACAAGGACAGACGGACGGTCATGCATAAATCGCCTTAGAAAGTGATTCTATGCATATGCCCAAAATGAACCATGTGTCTATCTCGTGTCCTTTTGCCTGTTACAACGACATAATACCCTGTACCGTAGTGTTGTAAAGGGTATAAACAGGGGCAAAAAGGAGTCCTGTGGTCTCTATACCGACCAATTGGTCTATATAAAAATCTGTGGTCTCTACACGGACCAATCAGTCTACATAAAGACCTGTGGTCTCTATACTGACCAATTGGTCCGCATAAAGACATGTGGTCTCTATAGGGATCAATTGGTCTATATAAAGACGTGTGGTCTATATAGCGAACAATTGGCCTAAAAAGACCTGTGGTCCCTATACCGACCAATTGGTCCATACAAACATCTGTG
>NW_026875663.1:0-17711 GCF_032173495.1 Musca vetustissima | reverse complement strand
TAACCGATTCCAACAAAACGTCGCATACATCAATCTGGACCTATGGTGCTTCATTTACTTAAATTTGAATATTTACAGGAAATTTGAATATATATATATATATATGAAATGATTTCCAAAAAACGTGACTGGCGTTAGGCTCTACTAACTTTAGTGCATTGTACAAAATTTGGTAAATATCGGTTTATTGTTGACATAAGATCGGACCAATTACTTTAAATCGTACGAAAATATATGAGAACTATGTTTGTCCAATTTCAATAGGGTTCGTCCTTGGGCCAATATATGTTGTATAGTTTACGAGAACCATGCTACACGATACCAAGGCTCTAGTTAAAGTAAAACAATTTCCAGTGTTGTATTTAAATTTGCTGAAATCTTTTCAGATTGAATACCAGTGGAAAATTTTAAAGTCGGACTGGGCCGACTATATGATATCCTACACCACTTTGGGTATATTTTACATATGTATCCTAACAGACGACGCATTTTGTTATAAATCTATATCTGAACCGATTTCAGGGAAACTTGCAAGCGACTAATTTATATAACATTAGTACGTTGTGTCAATTGGCCTAGCTATGTATCTTTTCACGAAGCTTAGCAACATCATTCTAGACTTAATTCAGTACCCTATACCAAAATTTGTGCAAATCGAAAGATATATAGGGTCTTTATTGCATCAATTACCTTAAATCGGATGAAAATACATATGGGAGCTATATCTAAATCTGAACCGATTTTCACGAAACTTGGAAGACATAATTCTCGATCTTATTCATAACTCTCTGCCAAATTTCGTGCAAATCAAAAGATTTCCAGGGACTTTAGTTGACTTTTTACCTAAAATCGGGCGAAGCTATACATGGGAGCTATATCTAAATCTGAACCGATTTTCACGAAACTTTGTACACATAATTCTATACTTAATTTAGTACGCTGTGCCAATTTTCGTGCAAATCGAAAGATATATAGGGAGTTTGGACGAAGACATATATGGGAGCTATATCTAAATCTGTACCGATTTTAACGAAACATGGCAAACATAATTCTGGACCTTATTCATTACGCTCTGCCAAATATCGTGCAAATCAAAAGATTTCCAGGGAGTAAAGTGGACTATTTACCTAAAATCGGGCGAAGCTATATATGGGAGCTATATCTAAATCTGAACCGATTTTCACGAAATTTTGCACATATCACTCTAGAACGTTTTGCCAAATTTCGTGCAAATCGAAAGATATATAGGGACTTTGGTGCACCTTTAGCCTTAAATCGGACGAAACTATATAAGAGCTATATCTAAATTTGAACCGAGTTTTCCCAATTTCAATAGGGTTCGTCCTTGGGCCAAACAAATGAGCTGTGCCAATTTTCATCCAATTCGGATCATAAATGTGACCTGTACTTTTTTAAAATTTAACATGGACACACATAAATCGACTAAGAATGTGATTCTATGCATATTCTCAAAAGGAACCATGGGTCTATCTCGATTATTTTTGCCTGTTATAAACATATGCATAAAGACATAATACCCTGTACCACAGTGTGGTGTAGGGTATAAATATCACACCAAACAAGGGCCGATTGGCAGGAAGCCGTAGCGAGTTGAGTCTAGAATAACGTGTATTAAGGAGAATAATTCATTGATAATATTACATAAATATAAATAATAATTACTGGTGCTTGCAACTTGGACGCTGGAACATACCTATCTTCCTTAATATGTGTACTGATGCCCTTATTATGTTTTTGTCCACAAATTATTCAACCTTGACTGAATGTAACATCTGCTCTTTATTAAGTAATTAAAATCCCCGTCTGCTGCTTCTATTTTCCTTTGTTTCATACTCCTAAGTCATCATAATTCTCATCATTGTACTTAAAAACGAGCAAGAATTTTGGCAAAAAATGGAATTTCATAATGAAAATTTAACAGTAACAACAAAAACTAGGCCAGCAACATTAAGACAAATTTTCTATCCATAAATGCAAGATTTTATTATATAACATCCGATGTAATGCATGATTTACAATCTTTTTTTGTTAATATGTGTGTGTGTTTTGTGGAAAAGTAAGGGATGGAATATCAAGGCCGCTAAAATTTATTCGATATAAATACTAAATACTAAAATATTGTAGATTCTTGTAGTACGGGAACAGGCCAATTTGTTCGATTTCATGTGAAGAAATTCAATTGTGTAAAAACGGCTCAACAATCCCAATCGTTAGAAAATAAAGCATACTTTAGGATAATTAACCTGAAAATAATTTGGCATTTATCTCCGTTGTTTTCTGTTCAAAGAAAATGAAGACTTCTGACTGTTATAAAGGAAAATGTCCAATGTTTTAATGATGATGTTGAATGGTAATGATCTTCATATTGTTAAGACACATCCATACATGCAGGTGTTGGAAAATTCCTAATCCTTTTTAGTCATTACACTAATTGTTGATTGCTTTCGTTGACATTTTTGGAACATCGCCCAACACTGGACGCCAAGCCACATATACGTTTATCGAATGAACAATTACTAGATGTACTTTAAGCGAACAAAAAACATAGCTCCCGCAACGCCATCATTAAGAATAAAGTAGCTGTTCTTGGATGGCTTACTGACTGGGTGTTTGACCAGTTGTTGGCAATGTTACTATTACCTCAATCATGGTTTTTGGTTTTTTGATGCCAACGTTTTTTGTGCTGTCTTTCGCTGTCAACAGTTTTGGCTCGTTGCGTAGCCATAGATGTTAAAAAAGGCGTTTTGTTTTTGTTTTGTTTTGTGTGTTAGGTATAAATCTTCTTTTTTTCAGGATATTTGATGTATAACACATAGAGTTATACATCATATTTACATTTATACAAACTGTATTGGTCAACATGTATGTTTAAAGGGATATAATAATTATACCCTACAGAAATTTGAGCGCACTTAATAGTATTGACCAACATTCGCCAATAGGATATTCAACAATAGATTGTTGCTTTCGTAGAAAATTTCACTTGGAAAACGAGTAAGGAAAGTAGTAAAGTCGGACTGGGCCGACTATATGACACCCTTCACCATTTTGGGTATATTGTATATATGTATCCTTACAATTGTATATCAATGTTCCCTCGAAGGAAAATACGCATGTCTTTCTGCAACCTATGATACATTTAATTTCATACAAGCCGATTTAGAGTCGTTTGTGAACTATGGGACAAATTTATGGAAAACGATTTATAGCAAAATTAATACACGCTATTCGTTACGTCGCATTGTTAAAAATTTAATTTCAATCAGACACCCGTTCGAAATACATATGGAAGCTATGGCTGCATTTGCACCAATTTCAACAAACCCCAATAACGTCATTCAAGTCTTAATACGTTGTGCAAAATTTCGTGTTAATCGGACAAACATTAGGAGTTTGATGCACCATTTATGTAAAATCTGACGAAAATATATATGGGAGTTATATCTAAATCTGAACGGATTTTCACGAAACTTAGCGAAACCAAATTTTGTGCAAATCAAAGAATTTATAGCGTCTTTTGTGCGCCATTTACATCAAATCGGACGAAAATATATATGGTAGCAGTATCTAAATCTTAACCTATTTTCACGAAACTTAAGACACATTATTCTACTCTTAATTCCATACGCTATGCAAAAATTTCGTGCAAATCGAAAAATATATATGGTGCACCTTTTGTCTTAAATGGAATTTAAATACGAACCGATCTTCGATATCATAAAGGAAAATTTGTTATCGTAGTAAAAATTGTATATTTCCAATTTTTTGGAACAGAGAATTAATAGATGTGTATAGCATACACAAATACTTGTCTCCTCTGAAAAAAATTTTATTTTCATTCAATCAAATTCGACATCTGTAAATTTTGGCGTATTTTTATAATGAAAAAAATATATTTCCAATATGTTTTTTTTTAATCGGAGGAGGAGAATTTAGTTTCTGTCATTGGCTATACACATTTTGTGTTGTAATACTACAATTTTGTGGCATTCGGCTAATGGTCATCTCTTAAGTCCTTATTAATACAAAACCATCTGAAATATCCTTGGCGTATTGTTATTATGAAAAATTGTTGCAATGAAGCGAATTTGTCACATGAGACATTGAACGAAGATCATAGTTAAAGTCCGAACAATTCTTTGAATTGCACCGACGTCACTTTTAATTGGCAAATAAATGTACAATATTGAGGGCAATTATTCATAGAAATATTATTACGTTAAAAAAATCACAGTAAGTTCTCCAATGCTCCTATGTTTCCAATTAGAAATTTATTATTTTTTGCATCTCACATAAAAAAACGGCATATAATAAGGAGTTATGAAATGCCGATGGTTCGATTCTAATCTAATCTTTTTACTACATTTCCAACGGAATAATGCGATGTGGATATCAAATTAATACCTTTTTATACACCCTATATCGATAATTATAATTTTACAAGTCCTTTGCTCTTTTTGGGGTGTGTGTTTTGCAAAATCCAAAATCTTTCCATTTAAAAGACGAATATTTTTAGTTATCAAAGGTTACTATTCCAATTATTGTCCACACAAAAATATGGCCACCATGTTCATGGTGACGTATACGCACCATAAAAAATTGTTATATTGTATATACGCCACCATGAACCACATTAATTTCAGAGCATACTTCGAATGTTTATCTAACAAAGATAAGACTAATAATATGTTATTATTTTCATGCAGGCTTGAGGATGTGTGACTGGTTGTATTTTTTTTTTCAATTCAGATGTCTGTGGGTTCTCTAATCGAAGACAGTTATGATAATAAGTGGCTGGTTGTCAACTTTTGTCAATTCATATGCCATTGCTTGATTTGAAGAACCAAATATTTTACTCTCTATATTTTTAGCAGCAACAGTACGGAGAATACGCTACTTGTCTCATCCTTACATAACAGATGTGTTATTTTTCCTATAGAAGAAGAGTCTCCTAATAGTAGGCCACCAGAGACTTCTTTTATAAGAACAGTATATTCTGTTTATAGGAGCCCATAGTGTTTATCCTCTTAATGGGGCCTGTGGGTCCTCATATGGAGAGCAAGAAGACTACTGTTTTAGCTTATATTCAGAACACCAGTATGCATCTTTTGAAAATACTTCTTAAAGGTGTTCATTAGCAGTGTCTTCTTATTTAATGTCAACTTAATAATTTTCAACAAGAAAAAAACTAAAACAAACACCATACCGATTCTAACCCTTCCCTCATCCCCACATTGCCAATATCAGCTTTCCTTAAACCAATATCAACTTTCCTTCGCCTTCTCATCATCCTATTCACCTGTAATCATGTGTCACTAAAACTAATCCTGCAAGTATCTTTTTGGTAGTTTACGCATCCTTATTCTCAATACAATCATTAGCACGATAGTCACCCCAGTCACCCAATCTCTTATGTTAGCATTCAACCAAAGTTCTGGACTTATGAAGACTACTTTATATGGTCCAATAAACCATGAGGTAACAAACGACAATGGACAAAAAGAAGAAAATAAGAGAAGAGAACCACAGAATATGAAGCATATTGGATAAAAGATAATTATATGAGAAAAAGCCATTAATTATCTAAAAATCCATAATTATCTCATCGAAATTAAACCATATTAATTCTCCGTAGTAAATTTAAATTTAGACGAATTTTTTAAAATGCAATTCTTTGGCAAAGCGAAGGATTTTCTCTTGAGAGAGAAGATGTATCTCCTAATATAGAAATAGAAGATATCTCTTATAGAAGAGCAGCGGATTATATTTATAAATAACCTTAGAGACCCGAACATCACGAGAAGAATTTCGTTATGTTCGGGTCATAATTGTGCCCTCTGGAGCGTCCAGAAAAAAATAAAGTTTTTGGTCCATTTCATCCCCTAAATTTAAGGGATCACTAAAGTAAATAGGGTCTTCTTGGGTCAGATTTGTGGTCTGTTGCGTGTTTACTAATTATAATGGACAGACGGACGGATACTTACATGTCAAGATCGACTCTAGTTATGATTATTGGTATAGCAAAAAGCGGGTCTAGGAACAATATTTCGCGGCCCTAACATCTTAGTTGTGTAGGGTATAATTATGTAACATATTTTCTTAATTGTTTGGCAATGATATATCTATTTATTATTATTTTTTGGTGGATAAGATGTCTTTAGAAGTAATATTGACAATTATTTGATATTTTCATAATTTCTCTCCCACACAATCAATAACGACAGTTATGAAAGTAAGTTTATTTACTTATTTATTTGAACTCAAAAATACTTTAATTTTTCGTCTGACATCCGCAACATACTCCATGAGCTCTGCTGTCCATTTGAGAAGAGTAATTTGTATACTTGCACTGCACTTGCATATCTTCTAATACTCTTTCTTTTAACCATTTTTGTTTTTAGCAATAAATTACCAAACCCTATTGTTGTTGTTGCTGTTTTGGGATAAATACCAACAAATCCTGGAACTATGATTAATTGCTAGAATATTTTGTATTCTATAAGTGTTATGTAATCCAAACACATAAGTCGTTGTTGTTCTAAATTCAATTTCCATTGTTGCCATAGTCCGTTTGGGGTTCGTCGCTATTCAATCTAAGTATTTTACTCTTTTCCATTATTTTCTGGTATCATTATGATTCTTTTACGTATAATTCCTATAATTCTTGGTAAATATATGCATAAGAAAATGGTAAAGGGTTAATGGTGTACATAGTCGATCGTTGGGTATGGTACACTCTTTTCTGTTCTGCTGGTCTTCGAATGACTATCTCAATTAGGACTCACAAGCACGGATTTGTAATGAATTTTCGGACGTAAAAACGTGAGGTTTTATTGCCATTATCGGGATTTTTTAGGATCACTGCTATAACAGTAGATTTTTTAAAAAATGTTTATCAAATTTCTATCTGAGTGATACGTAATATTTTTTAAATAAAATGTAAAATATTATTAAAAGTACTTTCTTAGCTATAAGCGTGGGTTCAGAGGTCTCTCTGAGCTATAAACGTGAAGTAAAGAAACATTTTGCTAAAGAATACATTTTGAAGAAACTGTAAGGCCCAAAGCGAAGTTTTTTTGAAGTTACAGGATAGGATTATTTGACCTATAAACGTGACACATTTAATCGTAAAATATTTAAAAACATTTTTTAAAACTATTTTCATTTTGTTAGAGCTATCGTAGAGTTATGATCCTGGCTTGTCACTTATGTAGGGTATCTGACTATCATCAATACTTTATAATAGTAAAATTACCATGGAAATAACAATAATCAATAATGGGTCGATTACGGATGGCAACTGAACTTTGTAGGCTTCCCATAATGGTTAATATTACTACAAAAGAACAATTTGAGGTCCTTATTGCTCTGATGGAAGCTCACCCAAATGTAGCACGCGGCGTGCGGCCTTTTGGTCCAACCAAATCCACTATCGATGATGTGTGCAAGGCCATTTCAGAAGACCTTAACTGCTATGGCATTCCAAATGTATGGCTGAAAGTGGCGAACATCTTCTTTTGGGTCCATGATATGTACGTGTGTATCATCAATACATCCGAAAACACCCTGGAACTTAGTTTTCGAATAAAAACATTTTATTCTTCCCTTTTTCTCATCCGTTAATTTGGATACAATCAAAATTTTACACCGTTTTTCCTCTATTAGCCGGATAACTTCTGATAGATTTATCTCTTAAATGCCTTATAATAAATGACACATCTTGAGCATAATTTTCATCATCAAAAAAGAGTTCCACTGAGCTTATCATCACATATAATTAGTTTTTCAGAAATATTTTATTAATTTTTTTTTTTTACAATATTTCTAGTTGTAAAAATGTCAAAACAGTATTATCGACAGCAACTGAGGAAAGTTGATATTCATAATGTTACGTTTTATTTCAATTGCGTTGGCAGTTGAACTCGCAACTGGAGTTTAGTTGCTTTCCATAATCGACCCATAAATCTGGAATGATTCCAGCAAAGGAACCCATCTATAGGACATTACGAATAAATTTTATCATGACGTACGCCCTAAATGAAACAGTTGCTACAATGTGGATTTCAAAAAATAATTACAGCAGTTTTTCTTCAATCATTTTCCCCTTGTAGTCGTTGTATTTTCGATAACAAATAATACGACGGATGGATCAATGGATCCATTCTGCTTATGCGTTTAGCATTGATATTTTTAATTCCGTATTTATATTTATTTAGAAATATAATTTCCCGTTTTCACGGGAAATAGTATCGGGAAATCCCGGGACAGGTTTTCCCGACCCCAAACCCTAATAGCTATAGATCCGTATAGCTGTTGAGAAGAGGTCAGTATATCTGGGGATAATCTCTATAATTGTCTCATGGAATGGACTTTGAAGTTAGCCGGGTATCGTCATAACCCATCATCAACCTGCCATCAATATCAATAGCATATGTCTCCCATGCTCATCTTCTGGATCGAAAATATTTTTTTTTTTCATTTTTTCTTTGCCGAACAGTCAACGAAGCCATAATTATGAAAGATGATGAATACATTTTGTCTTCTTCCCTTCCTTCTATCTCAATTTCTGATCTGCTTGAGATTAGTTTGCTTAGCATTACTAAGAAACGATAAAACTTTCTTCATTGCAGATAAATTTAAAATGTAAATTTCTTCGGAATTAGCTTTGCAAACATTGAGGTAGAGGATACGAATGAAACTAAAGGAAAGCTGAAAATGTCGTTCAACAGATGGTAAAATGAGACAGTAAAGCAATTTAAGAAATGGATATTAAAAGGATCAATGTGTACACTTCTTAACAATATATCTTTAAGGGAAAACTGAATTAGGCTAAGCAAAATAACTCAATGACGGTAGGGATAATAGTGTTATAGACGTCCGCACGGCTGGTGAGGACAAAGGTATTGTAAGTTATCAGAAGATATGAAGCTCGAATGAAGCACATATAGTGGTGTGATCGTTCATATAGGTAGGTAAGAGCTCAATAGAGTTCCATATAAGTGCTGATTTGGTTAGGAACACTAATTTGTTGTTGTACAAATGTGCGTTTAGATAGTAATAAGCATTGTAAAGTTCAGTATAGGTTGTGAGGATCTGAAAAGAAGTTAATTGAAGTGGGAAGGGGCTTTATATAGCCATGTATATATGGCGAGGATCTCTTTCGCTGTCCGCATATATGATAAAGTTTTTAGAGGTGTATAAGATTACTATGGAAGTATTTATTGGTAGTGATGTGCTCAATAGATGTCCGAATAATTGGTGAGATGATTTATAGCGGTCAGCATTGGTAGGGACAAGTTCTATTGACATACAAATAAGTGGTAGGGCCTTCGGTAGAGATAAGTCGGTTTAGTTGGCAGAAATCTCGATAGAGGTCGGTCAAAGCTATGAGATATTCAATGGAAAACCTTATACGTTGTGAGGATAAGATTCAAAACATATGTTTGTGGAACTTATGTTGATATCCATATCCGCAACTAGTCGCCATATTAACGTTGACATCATTCTCGTTTCACATTCATTCGCATTGTCGATCCTGCTTAAACATAGAATCAATGGACAATGGGTTAAAGTTGTCATGGCATTGCCAAACCATGTCCATTTTATCATTGTCCATTTGATTTATGGATTTTTTCAGCTTCTGTACTATGTAAACTGATATCTGTATGCCCGTGTGAGCGTATGTGGGAGCGAACATATATATCCATGTCCTTACTTCATGGTATAAGTATGTGTGTATATATGTTGCTATCAGCGGATTTAATCATTAATCCAATTGTAAGTCATTTATTCCATCGTTTCGTAAAATTAATGTACAAGGACGATAGAGTAATTTTCAGCAGAATTTATTCGACGACGTTCTCCGATGAAGTTGTTTATACTGTATAGGTTGATAGCATTTGATATCATGTTTTCGATCATGATGTTGCATTCTATATTCTTGATGTCACTTTCACTTTATATGATGATTCTAATGTTATGAGGAAGCATTATTTGGCATTCCGACGTGTCTGCATATTCCGGCATAAAGTGGACAAAATTAATGCCACTTAGGTTTTCACAGTGTATCAATTTACTTATCTACTACCCGAGTACTGCGGGTGGCTATTTGAGTTTTGTTCTTACTATTTGACTTAATATCGTGTAGTATGATATTTCACACTTCTACAACAATATGGGTGACATTTATCGGATTCAGGATTTTCCGGATTCAGGAACATTGCCATTGAGATAGTTCTACGCTTGTGTTCCATGGCGGTTCACATGATATTTGAAACAATTCACACCATAAGCAATGGAGGGATAGATCCGATTGAAAATCATTTCTGTCTACTACTCTGGAAGCGCTTATATGAACCGAGATCTTATCACTCTATTTATTAGACTCTAGATGGGTTAACGTTTTTTAACACCATACATCGCAAATTGTGGTTATACCACAAATTGGAAAAATTGTAGATTAAAATAACGGACGCCTACTTCGTAACAGTCTGACTTGTGTCCATAAACCTAACTGATTTCATATAAATGTTCCTCATTTTTCCACTAACTAAGCTGTATTTTTGTATTTCGGGGTTTTGGCATAGGTCCACGTTTTGACTGGCCCTATATAAAGTTACCGACCTGTATTGAAGAATTTAGCCTCATTTTTCACCAAAGCGGCTGTAATTTGACACTGCGGTTTCTTTAGGAGTGAACACTATGTCCTATGTTTTCACATAATCTGCTAATAGATCCCGCATCATTGTTAACATTTTAAAATTTATAATTCTATTCCTACTGAGGTGGGTTTAATATGTCATTCCGAGCTTTTCAAAGCTGATAAATGTCCTCACAAAACAAGTATGAATAAAGGGTCCATCTTTTGAAATAGCACACATATTTAGGTAGTTTCGGTAATTTTTAATCATTTTTGAATCACTTTACTATTGAAGCGGCTTTAATTTGGTTTACAATATTCCTGGTGAATTCAAAAATTCTTTGCGATACAAGATTTTCATTTTATTAGCCTCCATACAATGGTCACGCTAAATATTCGATACATTGAAGTTCCTAGCCCAGTTTTCCAGAAACTTTTATTGGCAATCTTGTTTGAGCTATCCCAGCGCCGGCAACTTTCTTTTGAGAATTTTATTGGTTTAAAAAATAAGTAATGAAATCAATTTGAAATTAATTTAATCTTATTTTCCTCACATCTTTTATAGTGGTGAGTTTCTTCTTAAAAATGAATCTAGTCATTAGTTGGGCATATTGCTAGTCAACATCTTTATCAAGTGCTTGTGTTGAGTGTGTGACCCATGGCATACGTGTTGAAAACGGATAGCATATTGATTCTGTGATTACAAAAATTTTTTTTATTCCGTCCGGTATGTTAACTTCTTTGGAATATTTTTTATCTAATTTCAATTTAATTCGATTTGTCGTCATTCTTCTAAGACATTATATGTGGCTTAAATAAGTTTCTTACATTGTTTGTCCTTGTTTGGGTTTTTTTTTTTTTGCTGCTGATTTTGTCTTCAAATCGAATAAAAAGCAGAGGAATCAATACAATATTGGCTTCTTTTGAATTTGACTACCGGAAACGCATTGAAATACTTCTGTTGATTTAGATTGAGCTTCATTGAAAGCAACTTTAATTTTTTCTGCAGTTTTTTTCCAAAGGTATTTGTTGTTCCCTTGCTGGAGGGATTTAAAAACAAATCCAAACTACATTAAGTGCATTGAAAGCATGGATTGAAATAATATGGTGCTTATTTTTTTTATCATTTTCATTATGTGGTATCAGTGCGAGGTTTTTTACTTGATTTGTGATTGTTTGGATTGGTTTTGTATTACCCCAATAATAGGGGTAATACAAATAGTCTTGCAAAATTTCTATATCGTGATTTCGACAGGCGGTCATACCAAAATCACCATAGAATTGTATTCTGACCTTTTATGAGGACTCCGACGAATATTTCGGGGTGTTGCAAACGGATCACCAGACGAGGCTGTTGAGACATTAAAAAATGATTTATGAAAGATTCTCAATATAAAAATTTGAATAAAGATTTATAGACATATAAAGTTCTAGCCACTTTTCGGTATTTTGATTGGCACAAATTGTAAAATACCTAACAAGAGATTTTGTTTTAAAACCTACCTCAACAAGAGGCAGTTTTAGAAAACATAAACATTTGTAGAAGACCTCATGAAGCAATATTTTCTGTCAAAAAGATCAGCAAGAGGTAGTTGACCTCCTCACCAAGAGGCCTTCATCTGTAGGAAATATAAAGAAAAGCTCTTCTCTGGAAACCCTCGTCTAAAAGGTGTATACTTATATATAAATTTTAATTCAAGTGTATTCTATAGAAGATCTCAAGAAGAAGACCTCACAATTGATTTTCTATAGAATACCTCACAATTGATTTCTTTCATAGAAAACAAGAAGTATTCTATTACATAAAACATCAACAAGAAGTCTTCTTCTGTAGATGACCACAAAAAGAGATCTTCTTCTGTTGATTACCTCAACAGTTCTTTCCCTAAACAATTAAGCATTTTAGCGTCAATTTTTTAAAAAATTACTAACCATTTTTGACGCAATATTTTCGTCTCATTTCAGATTACGTTTTCGCCGGTATACATCAAAGACAAGTGACTTAATTTCGAGCTGTCGCTGGTATGTAAATTTTCACTGCGACATCGGCAATTTCACATTTCTTTTCTGCTCAATTAACCTTTCGAGTTTATACCATTCTTCCATTGCTGTGACATTCGTCCGAAGAGTTTTTCATTCGTTTGTGTTCGTTGAGTTAAATTAACATTTGCAACGGCCACACAATGATAGACACGCATACGCAACGGCAGCATCCTCAAATGTTGTTAATAGAATTTATAGATTTAAGTTCCTTCATCTCTTTGTCAGAAACGAAAAAAGTACAAATAACAACACGAAGAACAAAAAATACTATATTCCTTGAATGATGCTGTTGTGATTTTCTTTTCGTCAGCCCCATATCCACCCTTTTGGAAAGTTACGTTTAATTAATTTTTTAATTGATTTTACTTTCCTTGCACTGCCATTCGTCGAATATGTGAGCAGGATGGGAGTACGACAATCGGTTCTTGGTCAGTTTTTGTTGCCATCGACTGCCTTTGCCTTTTTTGGTTTATGAAGGTACATGGTCTTTGGCAATTTTCAAGGTTACGTTTTGGTTGTATTTAACAAACTAATGTTAAGTATGCTTTGGAAGTAAAGTAGTCATCTTGTGGCAATGTCAGTCTCCGCTGTCACTATTTCGTTTTTTGTTCACCGAGGTCAGTGAACAAAAAATATAAAAGTCCTTTTTGTGTTATTATACGAAAGATAATAGTATTACAATGATATTTCTTTGTGTTTAATTATACTTTGTTGTTGTTTCTAAAATTATAGATACTCAAGTTGAGAATTCATATAAGACCCTCAGGTATTTTTTTGATTAAGGCCATAATTAACAAATTAAAAACAAAAACAAAAAAAAAACAGTGGGCGGAGCAGTATAGTCGGACGGGGCCGACCATATGATAGCCTACTTCCACGACACTTTAACTTTCTGTGGTTCTATATTCTGAGCTTCGCGATATTTGTACCCTCTTGACCAACTAGAGGTCAACAAATCCAGTACAGCCCTTCCAATATTCAAGATTTCCTTCACCGTGGGTTGTGATGTGATGTTCGGTTTTCAATTGATCAAAAAAATACAAAAAAAAAATAAGTTTTCGGTCCATTTCATTACAATATTATATCTGATCATCACCGAAAATTATAGGCGTTCTCCTTGACCATATCTGGATCCGCATGGAAAATTTCAAAGATCAGCGCTATATTTTCGACCTCTAGTGTGATAATGGGTTACTAAATCATATCTAAACACCTGTAAATATTTAAGTGTAATTCCCACATCCGAGTCCATACGACGATATAATTGGTATCAACTTAAATGTCAAGCACTACTCTTGGATATACTATCAACATTTCGGGTATATGTCATAAATATATGACCTAAGAATACACGTTTTGTGACTTTTCACACAAAATATCTCGACTAGATCGACTCAGCTAGTCGAGATATGACGATCGGTATATTTGAAGGTGGGTCTAGGACCAATATTTGGCGGCGTTACAAACTTTTGGGGCTGCACAAAGCTATAATTCCTTGACAACATAGTTGTGCTGGGTATAGAAAGAAATTGCGCATACCACATACCTAAAATCGCTCAGAATGCTTATATTAAATATTCGTTGAAGCATTGCCCAGTCTAGCCCGACTTTACTACATTCCTCACTGGTTAGTTTTTTTCAGCTTCTTTTGTGGAGTTGTAAACCTTTAACGTTGACATGTTTATGGATCCAATTTCATTTTACTGGTCCTTTAAAAATGCGACATTTGTTAAGATTCATCTGTTAAATATACCCAAAGTGGTGAAGGGTATCATATAGTCGGCCCCGTCCGACTTTACTACTTTCCTTACTGATTTATGATTAATTTATCTACATGAATCACTCCTGAGTCGATTTAGCATCTCAGTCTGTCCATGCAAAAATTGTAGGTCGTATTATGTTGCGAATACTTATTTGGCCCAAGGACGAATATATAATATAATTTATGTAAATTGTGCACCAAACTCGGATTGAGGTGAAATTTTGCATACGTGTTAAATTGAGCGTAGAATAACTTGCACTAGATTTTGTAGAAATCGATTCAGATTTAGATATAGGAGCTTTATATATTTTTACCCGACGCACGACATTTTGTATAGATTTCATAACGACATGTTTTTGCGCTCATTTAAATTATTTATGTAAATTACATATTTAGTTCAGTCCGGTTCCATGTCTATAGTCCTCTAAAAATGCTATGTCTGTTCTATCGGCATCATCTCTACATGTATCCTAAGTCGGCACCAACCAACTTTTGATTTTTCTTTCCTGGTTTTTAGTAGGGAGATTTTTATTCATATTAAGAATCGAACATAGAAAATTATAACCAATTCTGTTGAAAAGCTGTCAAAAATTACTTTTATATGGTGGCTGTACCAAAACATGGATTGATATATTACATATCTTAAATATTATAAATTTTGTTAAATTCACATAGAATTTTATTCTGATTAAGAATTTATATATTTTATAGGATCTACGGTAGGAACTCGTGACATTTTCATTATTTGTTTACGTTTACCATCACAATTTCCATAATTAAGGTTGTACACTCTCACCACACTTAAATAGTTTAAATATTTTAAATTTCCTTTCCCCAATTTCATTAGCAAAAGTCAGGGACCGAAAATAACAGTTATTTTTGAAAATGCGAACTAAAAACATGTTAGAGACATGGGACACCTATAGTGTCATATACCAATAGATTCGTATTGAGGAGCCCATTAAGGATATTGAGTGATCTTGAGAAAACACTCTCAGTTCCCATGTTAAGGCTTATTATTCAACGGAAAAAATAAACGTCGATTTTTAACATTTAAAAATGATTGTTATTTTTTCCGTTAAAAATAAAACACTTTAAGGGATTTTTATTTTTTCCGTCAAAAATAAAAGTCTTCTTTTTTTGGACGGAAAAAAATAAATATCCCAAAAAGACTTTTATTTTTCACGGAAAAAATAAAAATAATTTTTAACAGTTAAAAATCAACGTTTATTTTTTCCGTTAAAAAACAAATAATTAAAGTGGATTTTTTATTTAGACCACAAAATAACTGTTATTTTTTACCTGATTTTATATAACTTATAATCGTTACGGTTCCTGGCAAATATATTCTATATATTCGTAGAAGTATGCAATAATTTTGTAGCAGGGTGTAGATGGTATGCAATATAATTTTTGCAAAGTTTGTGTACATAAATCAAACCGATTGTCTGCCTTCACAATTCGTGAGAAAATTTAGTCGGATTTTTTATTTACCAGAACTTGAAAATCAAGAACTTGAAAATCAAGAAAATCTTAGTTTAATTAAATTGTAATTTATTAGAATTTCCTTTAAGTATACATAACTATGTGTTAACAAAAATAAACCAATAAAGTATGCTTTAATTTAAAGATATTTGTTTTGGTATGTAAATTATTTATGAATTGCTTTTTTATTTTTTGAGAGAGGGAGGAGCATAGAAGTTTGCAGAAAATTTTTTATATTAAATTTCGGAATTTTCCTATAGCTTTATTTTGTTCTAAATAAAGACAACTTTTTTGTTAGGAGATTGAAAGAAAAATTTCATTAATTATTAAACAGATACCTGTGAGGATAAAAATAATTATATTGTGGAATATTTTATAGGAAATGCAATGATAACTCAAAATACCGAATAAGAGATAATTGCTTCAGTTAATTTGAGTTGAACGAAAAAATATTTCCTACAAATCTTTATAAAATAATTCCCTTTTACAAATATGCAGGAAGTGTTAGTTATCCCTTCAGAAATTTAATTTCAAAATCACTTTCGCAATAAAGAACACTACTATCTGAATGTGGGTGTGTAAACTGGGTACTTAAACTTTCCATTAGTTTAGCATCCCAGAGAACTTAATAGTTTCCTAATATACTTGGTGGATGTAACAGCTACTTTGAAAACATCAAGGTAAACAACATTTTTTTTCGAGGAGAGTTGGGATAACAATTTTGCATATTGTTATTTCGGAGAGGAACGAAATATTGCATATTATAACAAGGGACATGATTACTACAGCACTGCAGGAGCTCAACATAAAACCTAAAATATAAACTTTAACTAACAACTTATTATTTGGTAGTTATATATTTTTGTACAAGAAGAGAGTGAAAGGATTTTTTTGTTTGTTTTTTTTTTTTTTTATGTAAAATGAATTGTCTTTTCTGTGTTATCATCTCCCACCCACTTAAATCCTACAACACACCCTACCTTTCCAGTAATATATCAAAAATGTTTGCCAATTTTGTTGTTGTTGCTGCTGTTATTATACCCTCCACCATAGTATGGAGGGTATATTAATTTTGTCATTCCGTTTGTAACACATCGAAATATTCATTTCCGACCCTATAAAGTATATATATTCTTGATCAGGGTAAAATTCTAAGACGATCTAGCCATGTCCGTCCATCTGTCCGTCTGTCCGTTCGTCTGTTGTAATCACGCTATCTTCTCAAGGAATTGAGATAGGGTGCTGAAATTTTGGATAAAGTTGTGTTTTGTCTGCAGGCAGGTCAAGTTCGAAGATGGGATATATCGGTCCACGTTTAGGCATAGCTCCCATATAAGGGTACCCACCAATTTTCGGTATTTTGAGGTTCCTGAGCGTGTTTTTCAAACGAATTCGCTGAAATTTAATACTTTGAGCTCATATTGGGAAGCAAATCTCCCTACTTAAAATTATAAATATAGGTCAATTTTTTCTGGTACCCCCCATATAACGGTACCCCCAATTTTCGGTATTTTAGGGTTCTTGAGCGCCGGATTCAACCGAATTCGCTGAAATTTGGTACATGGGGTTCTTATTGGGTACCAAATTTCCCCACTAAAATTATAAATATAGGTCCACTTTTTCTGGTAGCCCCCATATAAGGGTACCTCCCAATTTCCAGTGTTTGGGGGGTTTTGACCGGATTTTTTCACCGAATTGGCTGTAATTTAATATCTTGAGTCTTTAATAGCTACCAAATCTCCCCACAAAAAAATATGAATA
>NW_026875662.1:0-17529 GCF_032173495.1 Musca vetustissima | reverse complement strand
GCATGTACACGTTCTGAAATTTACTCTATGTTTAACATGTTTGGAATAGATGAGAAGCCGAAGTTTGTAGCTATGATTCTGGGGTGATATATTTTGTAACGTTTAAATTCGCTAAGGACTTGGAAAGGGTTATATGATTGGGATTATATTTACATCCCTAAAAAAATATTCTTTAAAAAAATCTTCTTTAAAAAATCCACGTCTTGTATGTGGTCCCTAAAAAAATACTTCTTTAAAAAATCCACGTCTTGTATGTGGTCCCTAAAAAAATATTCTTTAAAAAATCTTTAAAAAATCCAAGCCTTGTATTGGTCCTTTGGAAAAATATTCTTTAAAAAATCCACGCCTTGTATTGGTCCTTTGGAAAAATATTCTTTAAAAAATCCACGCCTTGTATTGGTCCTTTGGAAAAATATTCTTTAAAAAATCCACGCCTTGTATTGGTCCTTTGGAAAAATATTCTTTAAAAAATCCACGCCTTGTATTAATCCCTTAAAAAATATTCTTTAAAAAATCCACGCCTTGTATTAATCCCTTAAAAAAATATTCTTCAAAAAAAAAACGCCTTGTATTGGTCCTTTGGAAAAATATTCTTTAAAAAATCCACGCCTTGTATTAATCCCTTAAAAAATATTCTTTAAAAAATCCACGCCTTGTATTAATCGCTTAAAAAAATATTCTTCAAAAAAAACGCCTTGTATTGGTCCTTTGGAAAAATATTCTTTAAAAAATCCACGCCTTGTATTGGTCCTTTGGAAAAATATTCTTTAAAAAATCCACGCCTTGCGCCTTGTATGTGGTCCCTAAAAAAATATTCTTTAAAAAATCCACGCCTTGTATGTGGTCCCTAAAAAAATATTCTTTAAAAAATCCACGCCTTGTATGTGGTCCCTAAAAAAATATTCTTTAAAAAATCCACGCCTTGTATGTGGTCCCTGAAAAAATATTCTTTAAAAAATCCACGCCTTGTATGTGGTCCCTGAAAAAATATTCTTTAAAAAATCCACGCCTTGTATGTGGTCCGTGAAAAAATATTCTTTAAAAAATCCACGCCTTGTATGTGGTCCGTGAAAAAATATTCTTTAAAAAATCCACGCCTTGTATGTGGTCCGTGAAAAAATATTCTTTAAAAAATCCACGCCTTGTATGTGGTCCGTGAAAAAATATTCTTTAAAAAATCCACGCCTTGTATGTGGTCCTTGAAAAAATATTCTTTAAAAAATCCACGCCTTGTATGTGGTCCGTGAAAAAATATTCTTTAAAAAATCCACGCCTTGTATGTGGTCCGTGAAAAAATATTCTTTAAAAAATCCACGCCTTGTATGTGGTCCGTGAAAAAATATTCTTTAAAAAATCCACGCCTTGTATGTGGTCCGTGAAAAAATATTCTTTAAAAAATCCACGCCTTGTATGTGGTCCGTGAAAAAATATTCTTTAAAAAATCCACGCCTTGTATGTGGTCCGTGAAAAAATATTCTTTAAAAAATCCACGCCTTGTATGTGGTCCGTGAAAAAATATTCTTTAAAAAATCCACGCCTTGTATGTGGTCCGTGAAAAAATATTCTTTAAAAAATCCACGCCTTGTATGTGGTCCGTGAAAAAATATTCTTTAAAAAATCCACGCCTTGTATGTGGTCCGTGAAAAAATATTCTTTAAAAAATCCACGCCTTGTATGTGGTCCGTGAAAAAATATTCTTTAAAAAATCCACGCCTTGTATGTGGTCCGTGAAAAAATATTCTTTAAAAAATCCACGCCTTGTATGTGGTCCGTGAAAAAATATTCTTTAAAAAATCCACGCCTTGTATGTGGTCCGTGAAAAAATATTCTTTAAAAAATCCACGCCTTGTATGTGGTCCGTGAAAAAATATTCTTTAAAAAATCCACGCCTTGTATGTGGTCCGTGAAAAAATATTCTTTAAAAAATCCACGCCTTGTATGTGGTCCGTGAAAAAATATTCTTTAAAAAATCCACGCCTTGTATGTGGTCCGTGAAAAAATATTCTTTAAAAAATCCACGCCTTGTATGTGGTCCGTGAAAAAATATTCTTTAAAAAATCCACGCCTTGTATGTGGTCCGTGAAAAAATATTCTTTAAAAAATCCACGCCTTGTATGTGGTCCGTGAAAAAATATTCTTTAAAAAATCCACGCCTTGTATGTGGTCCGTGAAAAAATATTCTTTAAAAAATCCACGCCTTGTATGTGGTCCGTGAAAAAATATTCTTTAAAAAATCCACGCCTTGTATGTGGTACCTGAAAAAATATTCTTTAAAAAATCCACGCCTTGTATGTGGTACCTGAAAAAATATTCTTTAAAAAATCCACGCCTTGTATGTGGTCCGTGAAAAAATATTCTTTAAAAAATCCACGCCTTGTATGTGGTCCGTGAAAAAATATTCTTTAAAAAATCCACGCCTTGTATGTGGTCCGTGAAAAAATATTCTTTAAAAAATCCACGCCTTGTATGTGGTCCGTGAAAAAAATATTCTTTAAAAAATCCACGCCTTGTATGTGGTCCCTAAAAAAATATTCTTTAAAAAATCCACGCCTTGTATGTGGTCCCTAAAAAAATATTCTTTAAAAAATCCACGCCTTGTATGTGGTCCCTAAAAAAATATTCTTTAAAAAATCCACGCCTTGTATGTGGTCCCTAAAAAAATATTCTTTAAAAAATCCACGCCTTGTATGTGGTCCCTAAAAAAATATTCTTTAAAAAATCCACGCCTTGTATGTGGTCCCTAAAAAAATATTCTTTAAAAAATCCACGCCTTGTATGTGGTCCCTAAAAAAATATTCTTTAAAAAATCCACGCCTTGTATGTGGTCCCTAAAAAAATATTCTTTAAAAAATCCACGCCTTGTATGTGGTCCCTAAAAAAATATTCTTTAAAAAATCCACGCCTTGTATGTGGTCCCTAAAAAATATTCTTTAAAAAATACACGCCTTGTGGATTGGTCCCTAAAAAAATATTCTTTAAAAAATCCACGCCTTGTATGTGGTCCCTAAAAAAATATTCTTTAAAAAATCCACGCCTTGTATGGTCCCTAAAAAGATATTCTTTAAAAAATCCACGCCTTGTTTTGGTCCCAAAAAATATTCTTTAAAAAATCCACGCCTTGTTTTGGTCCCAAAAATATTCTTTAAAAATCCACGCCTTGTTTTGGTCCCAAAAAATATTCTTTAAAAAATCCACGCATTGTTTTGGTCCCAAAAAATATTCTTTAAAAAATCCACGCCTTGAATTGGTCCTTTGGAAAAATATTCTTTAAAAAATCCACGCCTTGTTTTGGTCCCAAAAAATATTCTTTAAAAAATCCACGCCTTGAATTGGTCCTTTGGAAAAATATTCTTTAAAAAATCGACGCCTTGTTTTGGTCCCAAAAAATATTCTTTAAAAAATCGACGCCTTGTTTTGGTCCCAAAAAATATTCTTTAAAAAATCGACGCCTTGTTTTGGTCCCAAAAAATATTCTTTAAAAAATCCACGCCTTGTTTTGGTCCCAAAAAATATTCTTTAAAAAATCCACGCCTTGTTTTGGTCCCTAAAAAAATATTCTTTAAAAAATCCACGCCTTGTTTTGGACCCTAAAAAATATTCTTTAAAAATCCACGCCTTGTTTTGGACCCTAAAAAATATTCTTTAAAAAATCCACGCCTTGTTTTGATCCCTAAAAAATATTATTTAAAAAATCCAAGCCTTGTTTTGGTCCCTTAAAAATATTCTTTAAAAAATCCACTCCTTGTATGTGGTCCCTGAAAAAATATTCTTTAAAAAATCCATGCCTTGTATGTGGTCCCTAAAAAAATATTCTTTAAAAAATCCACGCCTTGTTTTGGTCCCTTAAAAATATTCTTTAAAAAATCCACGCCTTGTATGTGGTCCCTAAAAAAATATTCTTTAAAAAATCCACGCCTTGTATGTGGTCCCTAAAAAAATATTCTTTAAAAAATCCACGCCTTGTATGTCGTCCCTGAAAAAATATTCTTTAAAAAATCCACGCCTTGTATGTGGTCCCTAAAAAAATATTCTTTAAAAAACCCACGCCTTGAATGTGGTTTCTGAAAAAATATTCTTTTAAAAACCCACGCCTTGAATGTGGTCTCTGAAAAAATATTCTTTAAAAAATCCACGCCTTGTATGTGGTCCCTAAAAAAATTTTCTTTAAAAAATCCACGCCTTGTATGTGGTCCCTGAAAAAATATTCTTTAAAAAATCCACGCCTTGAATGTGGTCCCTGAAGCATCAACCTCTGTTGATGCTTGAACAAATTCCGTCCATATCCGATGAAATATATTTTCACTCAGCAAACGAAGCTAGCCTTAAAACAAACCCAAATAAAAAATGATTGTGTTAAACAGCAAGTGTAATCGGTTCGTAAATCACGGTTCAATTTTCCCATAGAACAATAGCAAAAAGAAAAACCCAAACGATTACAACTCAAACACAGGAGAATGCATATTGTCGATTCAAAAATTGCATGTTCCAAATGCCACAATTCACCGGCGCACACATAAGACACCAAGAAATAAGGGCATTCGAAAAAAAACAGGAAAAAATATTTGACAAATCTGCATTGAATATCAAATCACGAAAAGGTTTGCACAAAGAAGATATACACAAAAATGTTACACGTCTTACATTCGTTTAGTGATTCTCAAAAACGTCTGTTCCACTATTTGCTCGGCTTTCTTTGTTTCTCTGCACCCTGCCTTCCAAGTATACAACTACTAAATCTCCTTGGCTTCGAATGTAAATTGCCAATGAAGAAATAAAGAAACGATGCGAATGAGGCAATATAAACATTTGATACATATTTTTGTTTTTTTTTTTCATTTCATTTTTGTTTCGGAAGAATTATTTCAAATGTTTGCTTAATTTAATGTTTGGCTCGTTCGGGTTTTTTTGTGGAAAAAGGCAGTTGTTATTCCCCCCTTATTGTTGAAGTTTTGGTAGTTTTGTTTTTTTCGGCTTAATATGCCTTCAGGGATCACTTACACTAAACGTATATAAAGTTGTCTCTAAATGTTATCCAAAGCACCCACAGCCGAAAATAAAATATATATGTACGGAGTAAGAAGAAACACACTACAATAATATATTATGTACAGTTTGAATATTTTATAACAGGGAATATAGAAATCATGTTTAAATCGTAAACAAGTAAAAAAGTCAGTCGGTGTTGCCGACAGATATATACCCCCAGCCTATGGTTTGCGGAGGTCTTCGGAATTTATAATTAGCTTTATATAAGAAATAGGTTTTTATCAAAGAGGTTTCGTATTTAATGGTGCTAAAATTTTATAAAATATTGACCATATGTGAGGGAGGTACTGGAAGGAGTGGACTACTGGTTCCCATCTTTGGACTTAATCTAGACTTCGTCAAAATAATGGGTTGTGCAAATTTTGGTTCATGTCGCACATTCCATTCGCTTGATATTGGATTTACAAATATTAAAAATTTTTACCATTTGTGGGGCAGGTACCAGAAAGAGTGGACCAACGGGTCTCATCTTCAAATTTGATCTAGGGTTGGTAAAGGTAATAGGTTTTGCAAAATTTGGTTCATTCGCCTGATAATGGATTTACTAATATTGAAAATTTTGACCATTTGTGGGGGAGGTACAAGAAGGAGTGGACCAATGGGTCCCATCTTCGGACTTAATCTAGACTTCGTAAGGATAATGAGTTGTGCAAAGTTTGGTCCATATCGGTCCTTCCATTGGCCTGATATTGGATTTACAACTATTGAAAATTTTGACCATTTGTAGGGGAGATACTAGAAGATGACCAATGGGTCCCATCTTCCTATTTGATCTAGGCTTGGTAAAGATAATAGGTTGTACAAAGTTTCATTAACATCGGATAGTTGCATGTTATTATAAAATTAATTTTTAACACAATATTGACCATTTTGCTGGGGAGGTACCGGGAAGAGTGGACCAGAGTGGGTTCCATCTTCCAACTTGATCTAGGATTGGTAAAGATAATAGGCTGTACAACGTTTCGTTAAAATCGGACATTCCATTAGCTTGATATTGGTATAATAAATATTAAAAATGTTGACCCTCTTTGGGGGAGGTACCAGAAAGAGTGGACCAGAGTGGGTTCCATCTTCCAACTTGATCTAGGCTTGGTAAAGATAATATGCTGTACAAAGTTTCGTTAAAATCGGATAGTCCGTTTGCATGTTATTATAAAATTAATTTTTAGCACAATTTTGACCATTTTGTAGGGGAGGTACCAGAAGGAGTGTGCCGATATTCCATTTCTTCGAACTTTAACTAAGTTTGGATGAAATATTAAGATGTGCAAAGTTTAAATGAAATCGGTTGCAGCCTTCGAGAGTTATCGTGCGCACCAGCCAGACAAACAGACAGACGGGCAACGATCGGACAGACGAACAGACATGTGTAAATCGACTCCAAATTTTCTGAAACGGATTTGGTCCAAAGAACATGAGGTCTAAAACTATTATTTTGATGAGGCATATTTTCACCGTATCAAAGTGTATATAAAATTCACACATTCTATAGAGCCTTTAAAACACGCCCCTAAAAAATAATTCCACGCCCATTTGAATGCCTAAAATATATATTTGTTCCAAATCCACGCCCATTTGGAAACCTAAAAAATGTGTGTACTTTTAAACAATATCCACGCTTTTTTGTGAACTTACGCCCCTTAGTGAGCTTTAAAACATATTTTCTTAATCCACGCCCTCTGTGAGCTTTAATTTTTTTTTGCGTGTTTTAAAATATTTTTAAAAATAAACAACATTTTGTGAGATTAAAAACAAAACTAAAATCAACGCATTTTTGTGAGATTAAAAAAATATCTTTTGAAAATCCGCGCCACTTTGTGAGCTTTAAAAATAAAAAAAAATATTTTTCTAAAATCCACACCTTGTGTAGATCCTTAAAATGTTGATCTTTAAAAACAATATTTTTTTTAAATCCACGCCGTATTTAGATAATAAAAAATATATTTTTTTAAACCATAATTTTACGTTAATTATTTTTTAAATCCTTACCTTTGATTTTTTTTAAATCCACACCTTGTATAGATCATTAAAAAATATTTTGTTAAAAATCCACGCCTTGTGTAGATCCGTTATATATTCTTGTCTATATAGTTTGCATGAATGGAACATGAAGAACTCAAAAATATGAAATAAAAATTAAAAACCAGTGAGCGGAGCAGTATAGTCGAACGGGGCCGACCATATTATACCCTACACAACTACCATGAAAAGCTAACTATTATTGGGGCTGCACAAAGCTATAATAACCTGACAACATAGTTGTGTAGGGTATAAAAAGTATTTTCATCATTATACCCTACACAACTATGTTGCCAGGGTATTATAGCTTTGTGCAGCCCCAAAAGTTTGGAACGCCGAGAAATATTGGTCCTAGACCCACCTTTAAGTATACCGATCGTCATATCTCGACTAGCTGAGTCGATCTAGACATGTGTGTCCGTCCGTCCGTCTGCCCATTATAATTTGTAAACACGATACAGACCACAGTTTTGGAGCAATCTTCACGAAAATGTATTCTATGGCGAATATAATTACTCCTGAAGGGCATAGACCCACGAAGTTGATAGTATATCCATGATGCGTGGTTGGCCTTTATATTGATACCAATTATATGTTTGTATGTATTCGGCTGTGGGAGTTATACGTAAATATTTGAAGGTGTCTAAGTGCTATGATATTGTTTAGTACTGCTATTACC
The DNA here is from genome assembly GCF_032173495.1 of Musca vetustissima. Lineage (NCBI taxonomy): Eukaryota > Metazoa > Arthropoda > Insecta > Diptera > Muscidae > Musca > Musca vetustissima. Next base: position 9,785 of record NW_026875662.1, on the reverse strand, counting down.
CCCACTAGAGGGTGGAAATGTCGCGCTGATCGCTTTGAAATTTTACATAAACATCCGGTTATGGTCAATGACGATGCCTATAATTTTCGGTGATTTTGAGATGGAGCTTAGGGCGCAATAAACCGAAATTTTTATTTTTTCAGATTTTCTAGTTGCTCTACAGGCCATTATTATATGCAGAACATCAGATATTTTGCACGGTGAAGGGGATCTGAACAATTATTTTGAACAGCTGTTTAGATGATGATCGGTCAATATTCCGAGGGTCAAATCAAATCAAAGTGATATGGGTTAAATATTCACCTCTGGAGAACAAGATTTGGGAAATATGCAAGGGTTAGAACGTGGAGCTGTTGACTTATAATTGGTCAATTTTGCACAGGCTTAGAGTATAGAACCGCAGAAATTATAGTTTGGTGGAAGTTGTGTAGGATTTCGTATGATCGGCCCCTTCCGACTATACTGCTCCGCTAATTGGTTTTTAGTCTGTATTCAAGTAATTACAATTGTCCACTGCATAGCCAGAAATTCAAACAAATACTGAAAAAATATTTACTTAGATAATATTTATCAATTATGAGTATTTGTCTGTACATGTGTAAAATGACCATTAATGAGAATGAGTTAATGTTTCTGATGTTGATATCAATGTCGTATTTTCCGTATTATTCCAAGTAAATTGCCAAAATCACCGTAGTAACGAATCATTATTTCCAAATCATGCTAAGTGAAATAAGTGGAACATGAATATCAATTTGTTTTTGTTCGCAACAATATTTTAAGAAAAAATTATTATTATTATTTTTATTGTTGTTGTTCTTATTTCATAACTTTATTACCAATTACGAATAAATTCGTTCACAATGAAAAAAGCAGCACAAAACTTTCATTATTTCATTTGAACACAAACAACAAGAACAAAGTGGGAGCTCCTCGAAACACCAAACGTTTAAACAAAGTACAAAGAACCACACACTCACACACAAACAAAAATATAATGAAACTCATATTATATTTATGTTATATCATTATCTTTATATTCTTGTTGTTATTATTATTGTTGTAGTTGTTGGCGTCTTTTGTCGATATTGTCTCTCTGTCTAACGATTGGATATTTAACGCATCATTAAGCTAAGTTTTAATCTTACGACGATTAGAGAGGAATTATCCAAACGGGAGACATTCTTGAAAAAAGTTGTTGTTGTTATTGTTTACAAAAATTTTACAAATGGATGTCTGGAGACACAAATGTTATGTTTATGAAATTGTGGTACCCCTGAGGAGAAAAAACAAACGGTGCGTTTAAATTAATAAAATTTACATTAAACAATTTCCATAAAAAAGCAAAAGAAAAAAACAATTCTTAAGTTGTTAAATAAAAAACTTTGAGATAACAGAAAAACTTTGACTTAATATTCATCAAGGGAGAAGTGTATTAAGTGAGTCCTCCGGTTCCATTGCAGTAGATAATATTAACAGCGTATTTCGTCAGGAAAAATGTCAATAAAATTTAATGGCAAAACATCATCATCACTGCCATATCATACACAGCACAACTCAGCACAACAAGGGGGAGTTTACTGCATTTGGGAATCATATAAGTAATTCTCCTCCCTACCTACCTACATCCACGCTTCCTCCCTTGGTGCATATCAAATCAGCGTGTACCACAAATATTTGCACAGACTGCAATTGTTTTGCTTAGTTTTTTTTTTTTTTTTTGCTTTGATGATGTTAGCTGATGATAAAGCCAAAAGTAGATAACATTAAACTTAACTACCACATAGGATAATCCACTTCGTTGTGGAGCAGTGCAACGATAAACATCTACTTACAAGCTGAAATCCATCGAAATCCACTTTAATGTTCCAAAAAATTAAAGCACGTTTCTGCTATTGAAAATTAAGCAACCAACAAATAATGGTCAATGAATGGTATGCTACGATAGTAAAGTTAAAGGAAAAGGATGTGCTTAAGATGTTTACATACACATCTTCATATATGTGTGTGTGTGAGTACGTTCGTTTAGAGGAATGTTTCCAAACAACCTTAAGGGGCTATCCTTCCAAGAACCCTTATTATGTGTGCCAAGTGCAATCAGGAAAAGGATAGTGTGGTGAAAATTAAGAAAATTTGTATTGATTCATTTCATGAGGAGGGATGGGGATGTACAATGTATTGGAAATCTTACAATTTAGTTTTAGTTCAAAAACGTGTACAACGCCATTAAGTTTTGCTAGAAACTTTAAAATTTTAAGATATTTAGCTCAAAAAATATTAACTAAAATTAAAATAGCACATTTTGCCAGCAAAATTAACAGTGAAGAAAATCGAATGACTCTGAATGAATCCTTTATTTTAAATCAACACGTATAAGTCCCCTAAAAAGTATTTTTTTCAAAACATCGTTAAAAGTTACAAGCGTGGATTACACAAAACCTAACCGAACCGAAAAACCTAAGACCAATCCACGTTTAAACAAAAATCTTAGCTTATAATTCAAACCCCAGCTAGGGGTTTTCATCTAACATCATAAGCATTCAGATTTCGGTGGTTCCTATTGGTTCCAGATTTTTATACCGCCAGCCTTATCGAAATATTGGTTGCATATTCCAAGTATGTTTTAGACAATTTGCAGTATATTTACAAATGTCGGAGCGGCTGGTGCGAACGATAACTCTCGAAGGGCGTTACCGATTTCATCCAAATTTTTCACATCGTAATATTTTTTCCAAACTGGGTTTAAGTTCAAAGATAATATCGGCCCACTCCTTCTACCTACTCCACACAGTAGTCAGAATTTTGCTAAAAATTATTTATATAACATAATGCGAACGGACTTTCCGATTTGAATCAAACATTGCACAACCTATTATAATTACCAAGCATAGATCAAGTCCGAAGATGGAACATTCTCAATATTTATAATGAAAAACTTACGCTAATAGAATGTCCGATTTGAACCAAATTTCTTCCTTCTGGTAAGAAGCAAATCTCAATCGGACATCCGTTGATTATTTGGATCCTAATTAACATGAAATCGGTCGAAAATATATATGGGATATGCCTGTATTTCTATGTCGATTTTGTACGATGTGGACAATTTCGTGTCAATCTGACAAATATGTGGAGTTTACTTTAAATCGGACGAATATATATATATCGGAACCGATTTCAATAAAAATTGATATACGTTAATTTTGCGACAATCGAGCCAACTTTGAGCCTTTGGTGGACCATTATTTACATTTAAAATCGAACGAAACTATATATGGGAGCTATATCTAAATCTGGACCTATTTCAACGAAACGTTATACGTATTAGCCTATACTAACATCAGTACATTTTGCAAACTTGTGTGCCAATTATTAGACTTTGGTGCCAACTTTACTTACAATCAGACCAAACTATATATGGGAGGTATATCTAAATAAGAACCGATTTCAATAAACATGATACACGTTATGTTATAGTTGTGCAAAATTTTGTGTCAATCGGCTTAACTTTGGGTCTTTTTTTGCACCATTTACTTAAAATCGGAGGAACCTATATATGGAAGCTATATGTGAATCTGAACCGATTTTTTCCAATGTCAATAGGGCTCGGCCTTGATATTGGAAATTTTGGCCCAAATGATTTGGACCAAGTTTTATCCAATTCGGATCATAAATGCGACCTGTACTTTGATTACAAGTTAACATGGACAGACAGACGGTCAAAGTGTGATTCTATGCATATTATCAAAAATAACCATCTCGTTTCCATTTGGTTGTTATAAACATATGCACAAGGACATAATACCCTGTACCACAATGTGGTGAAGGGTATAAAACATATATCTCATATAAAACCAAAAATTAAATCCTAGCCTGGACAATATTTCGCGATATTCGCACTCTCTTGACCGATTAGAGGTCGTGGAGTAAAAAATACTCCACAAGCTTATAATTTTGTTATTTTACACAAAAGAGATTTGGTTAATTTGCCCGCTTAATATTAACCGTCATTCAAAATGATAGGTCAGATTGCTTTGCCCAAAAAGAAAAAAAATTGGCATTGATGTTCCGCTTATATTTGTTACGTCTAGAGCGACTACAAAGTTTTCGATCAATTTCATCCCCAAAATATCATCTGATCATCATGGAAAATTATAGATTTCGTCATTGGCCAGAACCGGAACCTCATGCAATATTTTTAGCCACCAGTGCAATATTTTCTCTATTTAGTGTGGTAACGCTAAACAGTATCTGAATACGTATACCCCTATTCATATTTACGTATAACTGTTACATCGATGAACATACACCCACATAATATGGTATAAATTTAAAGGTCCACCACTCCTCCTGAATATATAACACTATCAACTTCTTGGGTCTATGTCCCTCAGGAGCAAATATCAACTGGGTCCACTTCACACGATAAATATTGACTGATCTTAATCAAAACAGTCATGGTTGAATTTTTCTGTATAAAATTTCGTGATGTTCGCGTCGTAATTGTGGCCTCTGGAGCAAACAAAAATAAAGTTTTTGGTCCATTTCCCCTTAAATATTAACTGATCATTACCAAAAACCATGCACATTTTCGTGACGATTGGTCCATAACTGTGGCCTGTATCGTGTTTACAAATTATAATGGACAGACGGAATTACACACATGTCTAGATCGACTCAGTTATTAGAGATATGATTAGAGATATACTTAAAGGTGTGTATTAGACCAACATTCCGCGGCGTTGCAAACTCTTTTGAAATCCCGCCCCATTTTCAAGTGACTGAATTGTGAAATTTCAGGTTATTGGAGGGTGAAAGCATCTTTGCCCGATTTTCGTTATTTTGGAAATTTTAGCCACATTTGTGTATCAAAGATTTTGGAGGCTGACTCTGTAGATGACAAGAACGACTTTAGACGTTGCAATGCAGAATTATTTACAAACAAACTTAAGACTTTTTTACATTGTTTTAAATAATTTTGCTTTAGTTGAAATTCAGAAATTAGTTGAATTCAGAAAGTTTTAAAGAAATGATCGGTGCTTAATGCAAATCTTATAAAATGCTAAGGAAGACTTAATTTTGTCCCAGCTTTATATTTTTTAGTACTTCTGAGCTGAAACCTTTAACACCCGAATTATATTTCAACAATAAAATAAATTAGAAAAAATAAATAAAAAATATGATATTAAACACTTAACATGTTCACATAAAAAAAAACTTATCTATGGAAAACAAACAAAAGATATAAAATACTAATACAAAAAAGGAGGACATTCCATAAAAAATAAAACCCCCACCCACTACAGCAACACCTCAAAAAATACCTGTAAGAAACTGTTAGAATTTCAATGGAATAGACTATGGAGGTAATCGCATATTAGGTCAACATCATATATCAATGATGTCGATATATTTTTTTTTCTTTTTGTTTAACGTGTTAACTTATTTGCAGATGACGATAGAGAGACAGTAGGGCAGTACTTAAAAAATTTAGACCCACACATTTGTCAAAATAAAAGGATATATGTTATTAGGAACCTCTACGTTAAAAATATTTCTAGACAGCCGGCAAATATTTTCATAAAATGCAACCAGAATTGTTAACAACATTTATTTCACACTAATGTACACACACACTACCACAACTAATGTACAAGAACATCTCTTGTCCATGAGATTGCAAAGTATGATTTTTTTTCTTATATTTTTTTCCTTGCTCTGTCCAGGTTTTTACAAGAATTTCATAAATGTTTAGCCAGTGCAGGAAGGTGACTACAGCATTATATACTGCTATGACATGGACTAAAAACATTATTGGTTTCTTGTTAAATATGTACTGCCCCCGCTCAACAGAATAAAAAATAATACAGTCACACATAGAAATGAAAAATGGGGATATTTTGTTTGGTAATACAGGGATGGGAAAGTGCAATTTCCAAGAAATGTCATAGACTATACTATTTTGTAAATAGAATCAAAGACTTCTTAATAATTATTGAGCTCTAAAAAAATATCGTCATCAATTTCCCAGTTTTTAAATTTTGGCAAATCCATCCCTGATTTTGAATTTGTGTGTGCAAGGAAGGGGGTAAAAAGCAACATGCATATGACAGGTTACAAAAACGGCCATGTTTTCTTCTTCAAATTTCGCTGTATTTGGCATTTTGTACCAATAATTTCCCTCGAGTCTTTGTAGAGAATATTGATGTTTTTTCGTAAAAAGAAAAAAGTTATTACAAAAAGCAGGAGCACGAGGGCAACGTTATGTTCCGAACATGTTTAAGCTACTAGAAAAATGTTTGAATTTAATTTAACGTAAATGTGGTTCAATAGGTCACAAAATTATGGGGAGTGTCAAAAGCTTACAATAGAAAAAAAATAATAATCAGCAGACCACAGATTTAATTAAGAATATTTTTTCAAGGACCCCAACAAGGCGTGGATTTATTAAAAAATATTTTTTCAAGGATTCGAACAAGGCGTGGATTTATTAAAGAATATTTTTTCAAGGATTCGAACAAGGCGTGGATTTATTAAAGAATATTTTTTCAAGGATTCTAACAAGCCGTGGATTTATTAAAGAACATTTTTTCAAGGATTCTAACAAGGCGTGTATTTATTAAAGAATACTTTTTTCAAGGATTCTAACAAGGCGTGGATTTATTTAAGAATACTTTTTTCAAGGATTCTAACAAGGCGTGGATTTATTTAAGAATACTTTTTTTCAAGAATTCTAACAAGGCGTGGATTTATTTAAGAATACTTTTTTCAAGGATTCTAACAAGGCGTGGATTTATTAAAGAATATTTTTTCAAGGATTCTAACAAGGCGTGGATTTATTAAAGAATACTTTTTTCAAGGATTCTAACAAGGCGTGGATTTATTTAAGAATACTTTTTTCAAGGATTCTAACAAGGCGTGGATTTATTAAAGAATATTTTTTCAAGGATTCTAACAAGGCGTGGATTTATTAAAGAATATTTTTTCAAGGATTCTAACAAGGCGTGGATTTATTAAAGAATATTTTTTCAAGGATTCTAACAAGGCGTGGATTTATTAAAGAATTTTTTTTCAAGGATTCTAACAAGGCGTGGATTTATTAAAGAATACTTTTTTCAAGGATTCTAACAAGGCGTGGATTTATTGAAGAATATTTTTTCAAGGACCCCAACAAGGCGTGGATTTATTAAAGAATATTTTTTCAAGGACCCCAACAAGGCGTGGACATATATTTTTCAAGGATTCTAAAAAGGCGTGGATTTATTAAAGAATATTTTTTCAAGGATTCTAACAAGGCGTGGATTTATTTAAGAATACTTTTTTCAAGGATTCTAACAAGGCGTGGATTTAATAAAGAATAGTTTTTCAAGTATTCTAACAAGGCGTGGATTTATTAAAGAATATTTTTTTCAAGGACCCTAACAAGGCGTGGATTTATTAAAGAATATTTGTTTCAAGGACCCCAACAAGGCGTGGATTTATTAAAGAATATTTTTTTCAAGCACCCCAACAAGGCGTGGATTTATTAAAGAATATTTTTCAGGGACCCCAACAAGGCGTGGACATATATTTTTCAAGGATTCTAACAATTTTATTAAAGAATATTTTTCAAGGGCCAACTGAGGCGTGGATTTATTAAAGAATATTTTTCAAGGGCCAACTGAGGCGTGGATTTATTAAAGAATATTTTTCAAGGGCCAACTGAGGCGTGGATTTATTAAAGAATATTTTTCAAGGGCCAACTGAGGCGGGGATTTATTAGAGAATATTTTTCAAGGGCCAACTGAGGCGTGGATTTATTAAAGAATATTTTTCAAGGGCCAACAAGGCGTGGATTTATTAAAGAATATTTTTCAAGGGCCAACTGAGGCGTGGATTTATTAAAGAATATTTTTTCAAGGATTATAACAAGGCGTGGATTTATTAAAGAATATTTTTTCAAGGATTATAACAAGGCGTGGATTTATTAAAGAATATTTTTTCAAGGATTCAACAAGGCGTGGATTTATTAAAGAATATTTTTCAAGGGCCAACTGAGGCGTGGATTTATTAAATAATATTTTTCAAGGGCGCGTGGATTTATTAAAGAATATTTTTTCAAGGATTCTAACAAGGCGTGGATTTATTAAAGAATATTTTTTCAAGGGCCTAACAAGGCGTGGATTTATTAAAGAATATTTTTTCAAGGATTCCAACAAGGCGTGGATTTATTAAAGAATATTTTTTCAAGGATCAACACGAGGCGTGGATTTTTTAAAGAATATTTTTTCAAGGATTCTAACAAGGCGTGGATTTATTAAAGAATATTTTTTCAAGGATTCTAACAAGGCGTGGATTTATTAAAGAATATTTTTTCAAGGATTCTAACAAGGCGTGGATTTATTAAAGAATATTTTTTCAAGGATTCTAACAAGGCGTGGATTTATTAAAGAATATTTTTTCAAGGATTCTAACAAGGCGTGGATTTATTAAAGAATATTTTTTCAAGGATTCTAACAAGGCGTGGATTTTTTAAAGAATATTTTTTCAAGGATTCCAACAAGGCGTGGATTTATTAAAGAATATTTTTCAAGGATTCTAACAAGGCGTGGATTTATTAAAGAATATTTTTTCAAGGATTCTAACAAGGCGTGGATTTATTAAAGAATATTTTTTCAAGGATTCTAACAAGGCGTGGATTTATTAAAGAATATTTTTTCAAGGATTCTAACAAGGCGTGGATTTATTAAAGAATATTTTTTCAAGGATTCAACAAGGCGTGGATTTATTAAAGAATATTTTTTCAAGGATTCAACAAGGCGTGGATTTATTAAAGAATATTTTTTCAAGGATTCAACAAGGCGTGGATTTATTAAAGAATATTTTTTCAAGGATTCAACAAGGCGTGGATTTATTAAAGAATATTTTTTCAAGGATTCTAACAAGGCGTGGATTTATTAAAGAATATTTTTTCAAGGATTCTAACAAGGCGTGGATTTATTAAAGAATATTTTTTCAAGGATTCTAACAAGGCGTGGATTTATTAAAGAATATTTTTTTCAAGGATTCGAACAAGGCGTGGATTTATTAAAGAATATTTTTTCAAGGATTCTAACAAGGCGTGGATTTATTAAAGAATATTTTTTCAAGGATTCTAACAAGGCGTGGATTTATTAAAGAATATTTTTTCAAGGATTCGAACAAGGCGTGGATTTATTAAAGAATATTTTTTCAAGGATTCGAACAAGGCGTGGATTTATTAAAGAATATTTCTTCAAACCCATTTTGTAGCATCCTAATTTTTATATCTCCAAATTAAAATTATTTAATACCACGTAAACTTTTGTGTTGTTCTCTTTTTCCCAACACTTGTTGGTGTTGTTTTTGTTTTAACGTTTGGTCATTGTGGCATTGTTTCTGACGCCTACTTCATTTATCAAAATTTATGATGCCATAGATTGCTATCGACCTACATACATGTCGGAGGCATATGTAGTGAGGGGGAGTGGGGCTACAAAAGTTTATTAGTTGAGGTTGGTAGGCAAGGGAATGTTATCTGAATTCATGGACTTGAAGCTGTGTAAAAAATTCAATACTTGACTTTTTGGAGAAATTGAAGATATTTTATAAATAAAAATTCAAATCTGATCATAATTTCATAAAATGAGCCACCTTAATATACCAAAAAAATATTTCATTGACGTTCGGAGGTATTCCATCGTCTTTATGATCTATCCTAATAGACCATATAATATAACTTTGAACCAATAACGTCGATAAATGGAGCCCATAAAACGTTTAACTTTTAT